>NC_142649.1:100527575-100830606 GCF_055504915.1 Nelumbo nucifera
CATATCCGATGTATTTCCCGGCTCTCTTTAATGTGGCTGCAAACAGGTCAGCCTTAGTTGCAGATTCTTTTGTTGGTGGAGAACAATAGGATTATATGGCCACCTTCCTTCAGGAGAAGTTTTAATGATTGGTAACTGGATTTGGTGGCCCAACTTTTTCAAGTCCTTCAAAGTCAACAGCTGAATCTGTAAGTTCAAGATGCAAGATGTTGGAAGTGGACAAACACTGGAGAGTTTTCTGTTAAATCCTTCCATATTGGTCTTGTTTGGTGAGGCAAGGGTTTTATTCTCAAGTAAGATCATTTGGGGGAATGCAGCTCCATCAAAAGTAAAATTCTTCCTATGGGTGGCTGTTTGGAAAAATGCTTGACAAAGTCCATGCTGTTGAAGAAAGGTTTTAATGTTCCAGATTTGCTTTGTGTTTTCTGTAACCAAGAGGAGGAGACTTCTAGCCACTTGTTTCTGCATGTAGATGTTAGTGCTTCAATCTGGCACTATTTTCTTGGAGCTATAAACTTGCATTCGAGTACCCCTGGGTTGGTGAATGAACTGTTAGAAGGCTGGCAAGTCCCAGGTATGTCAAGAAAATGGAAGATCTATTGGTTCTATATTCCAGCTGCAATTTTGTGGGCCATTTGTCTCGAAGAAACTGCAGAATTTTTGAGCAGAAGTCAGCATCAGAATCAGTGGTGATTAATGCAGCAGTACGGTTTTTAAAGGGCTGTCTGTCTGTCCATAATGTATTTAGAAATTATATTTTTCTTCTTTTTTGAGGGTGGGTTTTTTGGGGAGTCCTTAATTGGATGTCATGTGCATTTCTCATTGTGCTGAGGACCATACTTTTGATATCAATACATTATTCTATACTTAACTTTTCTAAAAAAGAAAATTCATCACATATTGGGGTGTATTGGGCGTACCGTATCATTTTGATAGCACCCCAATATGCCTAAATAAAAAACATATTGGGTTTTTGGCAATTTCAGGATGTAGTCAGGCCAAAGACCAACCCCCTAGACTTTTGCAAAAAAAACTAAAGGCTTGCATGCTTTGGAAACACCCAATATGCAAGGTTTGTGCATATCAGGTGTATCAATATTTTGAACCTTGCTTGTATTTACACTTATTTATTCACTAATTAATAAAGTTTTATCAGTTACTGATAAAAAAGGTAATAATGTTTTCATTTTTAATTTTAGCCTTTCTCGTCTTTACACCTGTCCATTTCAACATTCTGATCTAAGTTATGATCCTTCTATGAGAATCTTGAGTATCTCATATTCTGTAATCTGCTTTCATTTGTATTCCTTCATTATTTCTGCTTTTCACTGTTGTATGCTTTCATTCCCCTTTCTTTTTCCATTATTACTTGAATGAAGTAGATTTATGTCAGATTTATCAAAGAAGTTATTCATGATTAAAATGGTCTGCCAATCCATTTTCTCCAATATCCCCAAAAGAAGAATAGGTAATTTGAAAAATAGTGATGGGTGCTTGTTATGTCTGCGAAGTTTTTTTATTTATTTATCTTAAAAAAAAGTACTCCCAATCACAGCTTAAAAAAGAAAGAGAGAAAAGAGCCTTTCTTTCCAAATTGATCTTTTAAACCCAGTCCTCGGTGGGCTGAAATAATTTGTTTAAGAAAATGGCCTGCAGTCCATTTTAGTGAACAACAGGCCCTAAGTTAATTGGGCCCTATTATGATGTAGTAAGCATTTAATGGACCTGCAGTAGAGCCCATTAATGGGACAGCGGGCCCTAAAAGAATTAAATTTTATATTAATTAATCATCTTTTTAGGTGCCCCATTTATTTATAAAAGGGATGCCACTTTTCTTATCCTAACAAGAGGGCTATTTTCCTTCTTCTAATCACTTTAAGTGGGATGACAGGTGTCACCCTAGGAAGAGGAAATTATTTTCCCTCTTTTAACCACTTTAAGTGAGGTGAGACATGTCACCCTAGGAAGAGGGAGTAATTTCCCCCCCTCTAACCACTTTAAGTGGGGTGACACATGTCACCCTAGGAAGAGAAGATTCTTTTCCCTTCTCTAGCCACTTTAAGTGGGGTGACACATGTCATCCTAGGAAGAGGGAGTTACTTTCCTTCCTCTAACCACTTTAAATGGGCACCCTAAGAAGAGAGGGGTGGGGAGTTACCTAACCATCTCCCTCCTCTATATAAACCCCTCTCCTTGTAGGAGAGAGAGGGATAATGCCATATTGTTGGCTAATACTACTTTGAGTAGAAATTGCTGATAACTGATTTTGATGTATGCTTTGTGAAGAAAAGTAATAGAAACTGAAAGGTTTCAGCAAGAGAGAAAGAAAGAGAAGAAAAGAGAGTTGGACGTCGCCATAATTGAATAGATTTGGCCGCCAACCCCTCTTGATTTATATACTTGAAATAAAAGAATGAAACATTACAAAAATACCCTTAGTAGGGTGGCTACTTTAAGTAGCTAAACAGTCACAACTTAAAATAACATTAACTAATGGGCCTAAGGCCCAATAACTTCCTAACTTAATAACTTAAATAAAAATAAAACAAAGCTGGGCTTAATAACTTAAAATCGGCCCAAACTCAACACTCCCCCTCAAGTTGGGAGTAAATGTCAAACATTCCCAACTTGCGTGGATCATGCTCCAACTTGTTTCTTGCAACACTTTTTGTAAGAACATCAGCAAGTTGCAAATCAGAAGCAATGTATGGGAGACAAGCTTCCCCTGAAGTCACCCTTTCTCTTATGAAATGTTTGTCCACTTCAATGTGCTTTGTCCTGTCATGCTGAACTGGGTTGTGGGCAATGTTAATTGCTGCATGATTATCACAGTACAACACCATAGGTTCTTCTGCCTCAATACCAATTTCTCCTAACAAGGAACGGATCCAGAGAAGCTCTGAAACTCCATGTGCCATGGCTCTGTATTCAACTTCTACACTTGACCTTGCCACAACTGTCTATTTCTTACTTTTCCACGAAACTAGATTGCCCCCAACAAGAGTGCAAACTCCTAATGTAGATCTCCTGTCATCAAGGCATCCTGCCTAATTAGCATCTATGTAAGCCTCTAGCTTCAACTATCCATGGTTAGCAAATAGTATGCCTCTATCTGGGTGTCCCTTCAAATAGGCAAGAATCCTATCAACAACCTCCCAATTCTAGACTCGTGGGGCATGCATGTATTGACTCACCACACTCACTACATAAGAGATGTCTAGTCTTGTCATACATAAATATAGCAGCCGCCCCACAAGTCTCTGATATCTCCCAATGTCCTTCACCAGCTTACCTTCTGATGCATTAATTCTATAGTTCTTATCAATAGGAGTATTGGTTGCCTTTGTTCCAAGTTTCCTTGTTTCTTGTAAAAGGTCCAATACATACTTCCTCTGAGAAATAAAAATTCCATGCTTTGATCTTGCAACCTCAATGCCCAAGAAATACATCAGCTCCCCAACATCCTTAATTTCAAATTCTCTATGCAGATTCTTCTTCAAACTATCAATCTCACTCAGGTCATAACCTGTAACTACACCATCCACATAAACTATCAAAACTGACACCAGGGACCCCCTTCGCTTCACAAACAAAGTATGGTCTGATTGAGTCTGAGTATAGCCAAAAGCAATCAAGGCCTTCCTGAACCTGTCAAACCATGCTCTGGGAGACTGTTTTAAACGATAAAGAGACTTCTTCAATTTGCATACCTTCCCCTTTCTAGCATCACTGTAGAAACTAGCAGGAAGATCCATATACACTTCTTCTTATAGATCCCCATTAAGAAAGGCATTTTTTACATCAAGTTGGAAAAGAGGCCAAGAGTATGTAGCAGCAAGAGAGAGAAGGATCCGAACAAAAGTCATTTTTGCAACTGGTGCAAAGGTCTCTAAGTAATTAATGCCATATGTTTGAGTGTACTCTTTTGCAACTAGTCTGGACTTATACCTTTCAATACTTCCATCTGCCTTGCATTTAACTGTATAAACCCATCTGCATCCAATAGTTTCCTTGCCCTCTAGTAGATCCACAATCTCCCATTCTGATTCTTAATTAAGGCTTCCATTTCTTCCTACATAGTTGTCTTCCACTCAGGTTTGGAGAGAGCCTCACCGACACCCTTGGGTATAGACACAGAGTCGAGGGAAGAAATGAAGGCTCGATAAGAAGGAGAAAGTCCACTATAGGAGAGATACTGTGAGATACAATGAGTAGTACACTTTCTCTTCCCTTTTCTGAGTGCAATAGGAAGGCCCAGGTCATCTGTAATGGGGTTAGTGGAATCAATAGGAACTAAAACGTTAGAGGGATCAAGAGGAATACCTGAATCCGTGTTAGCCAAATCTGGAGTCTCCAAGGAACCGATAGGAAGTGATGTGGATTCTTCTGCAGTGGAATCAACCTCCTTATGAAGTCATAGGTGCTATCGTGAGTAACACTGAGAGACAGGACGCAAGGGAGGTGGTAAGATAGGTGACATAGGAGGGTCAAACACAGGAGTGGACACAAGGACTGGAATCGGAAGAGGAAAAACACTCCCCCTGAGAAGAACCCTTCGGGAAAAAAGATGTGGACTCAAAAAATGTGATATCCATAGTAACATACCGACTCCCAGAGACTAGGTCATAGCAACAATACCCTTTTCTGATTTTCTGCATACCCAAGAAAAACACACTTCTTTGCCTTTGGATCAAGCTTCGAGCAGTGAGGACCAAGAACATGAGCAAAGCAAACACAACCAAAAACCCTGAGAGGGATGTGGAACATCTCCCCCTCAGGAAAAAGGAGGCTGAATGGGGTGCTAAATCCAAGAACACGAGAAGGCACCCTATTAATTAGAAAGACTGTTGTGAGAACTGTGTCACCCCAAAAACGAACTAGAATAGTAGATGTGATCATCATGCTCCTTGCAATCTCAACAATGTGTCTATTCTTCCTTTCTGCTACACCATTTTGTTGTGGGTTGTAAGAACAACTGCTCTGATGAATGATGAATCACTCCATACTCTAATAGATACGAAGCAAGGTTCTTCTCAAAATATTCCTTGGAATTGTCTGATCTGAACACCTTCACCCGTACCCCAAACTATGTTAGCACCATCTGATGAAACTATCGAACCAAGGACGGTAACTCATCACGGGATCTCATCAAGTAAATCCAAGAATACCGAGAAAAATCATCCACAAATAAAAAGTATCGGTAGCCATTCATAGAAGGAACATGGTATGGTCCCCACACATCAGTATGAATAACATCAAAAGCAGATGAACACCTTTTATTACTAGCTTTAAATGAATGTCTACAATGTTTTCCAAGCTGACAATTTTCACACTCTAAGCTAGACAAATTAATAGACTCAAATAACTTTGGAAACAAGAAACGCAAAGAAGGAAAAGACAAATGTCCCAAACAATTATGCCAAAGCATAATTTGACCCACAAACTCTGACTCAAAATCCTTGCTAACATGATGACTCTGATGATGAGGAAGCACATCCAGAAGGTAGATTCCATTCACCTCACGACCACTCCCAATCGTCCTCTTTGAAACTAGATCTTGCAAAACACAATTGCCAGGAGAAAAAATCATTGAGCAGTTCAAGTTCTTAATTAAACTACTAACAGATAATAAGTTAGTACTCAATCTAGGTACATGAAGGACAGAGGGTAGGGAAATGGAATCAGTAATCTTAATAGACCCCTTCCCAGCAATGGGAACATAGGATCCATCGGCTGTGGAAACTCTGTCTCTACCATAGTAGAGTTGGTAAGAAGAGAAAATAGTGGAACTATGGGTCATATGCTCTGAGGCTCTAAAATCTATAATCCAAGGAGGTCCCTCCTTACCTGTAGTAGAAACATAGTTTGTAGTGGCATGTGAACTACCTATATGAGCAAAGGAAGTAGAATGTCCACCACCAGAACCACCTGTACCTAGTTGTCCACCTGATAACGGATTAGGGCTGACTGTATCTTGCTGATTTAGTAACTGCCCATATCTCTCAAGTTCGGCCCTCATTGCAACAATTGCAATAGACTCCAAAGTAGCTGTAGTAGAGGGGCCAGGTAAGTCACCAGTGACTGCCATGTTAACATTTCCTTTCTTATTTTTGAGTCTATTCGACACAAGGTAAGGATGAAGCTTCTAGTAGGTATCTCTTGTGTGTTTAGGCTTCTTACAGTATGACAAATCAGGTCCTTCTTATCTTCCTTCCTGATTTCACTGCCACCCTGGTCTCCACTCTGTTTAGGTTTCATGGTACTGACCATAGCTGATTGTTCAAGACTCGAATTCTTCATCATCACATTCCTCCTACTCTCTTTCCCTGATACAAAGGCATATGCCTGAGAGAGAGTTACACTATCCCTGGAAAGGATATGTTGCCTTGCAATGTCATATTCGGGATTAAGACCAACAAGAAATTCAAAGACCTTATTCTTCTCTAAGAGCTTTTGGTAGGCAGTTGCATCCTTACCCCAAACCACTGTCTCCAGATGGTCAATCTCCTGCCATAGGGTTTTAAGGGCCAAAAAATAAACAGCAATAGGTTTATCTCCCTGTCTGGTAGCAATAACCCGGTTCCTCAACTGATAGGCCCTAGCAACATTTTCACTCTATGAGTAGGTTTCTACAACCCCATCCCAAATTTCCTTAGTTGTATTTGCCCACAAAAAGTTTTTACTTATATGGGGCAGCATAGAATTGCACAACCAAGTCATTACCATATAATTTTCCTGTACCCACCGGGAGTTGTTAGTCTCGGGTTTCACCTCATTGCTAGTGATATACCCCAACTTCCCGTGAGCACCAATGGCCATCTTTGCAGATTGTGACCATTCTAAATAGTTTGTACCATCTAACGTAACTTTAGGGATGGTCCCAGCCTCGAAAAGGTCTCCGACACCTCCACCTTGTCCCGTTCCACTTCTCGGTTTGTTTTCAACTTCAGGACCCTCCATTATTTCCAAAAATGGGTTAGAAAATCACTTTTAGATGAGGAAAAAGAAATAATTCCCTTCAGGCACCACACACACCCTTCTGGAACCCTAGATGGTCCTCCCACAAAAGATTCCTTTTTCGTGGGAGCGGGAGAAGAGAGAGAAGAAGCAACCACTCCGTCCAGAGGCCTTCAAAACAGGTGGGACTTGAACTGTCCCCTTCAGGAAACTCCAAGGAATCCTAAAAAATTAGGGCACCACTTCCTAGGTCAAAATTGAAGAGTCCTACAAAAACATGACTCTCCCCCTTTCTCCATTTCTTCCTAAATTTGATGGGAAACCCTAGACCAGGTACAGGGAGTTGAAAAACAGCCCACTTGATGTATGGAACTGTTTGATATTAGATGCAAACCAGAAAATGAACAAACAAGAGAGGAAGAGAAGAGAGAGCTGGCGGCAATGAGTGTTAGAGAGTAAGAGGTTCGAACATAACCTCTCTCTAACACTCTAAACATCTTATTAATAAGTTAATGTTTTACAAATTACAGAGAGGCCCTTGAGTGAGTAGGAAAATACAAAAAAACAGACTATTACAGAGTATGGGCCCAGAATAAGGCCCACAACAGAGAGAAACATAACATAACATAAAATGACAGTCTATGGGCCATTCGGCCCATCTTCTCTACACTCCCCCTCAAGCTGAGCATAGATGTTAATCATGCCCAGCTTGCCAGTGTCATGTTGAAGCCTTCCCTTGGAAATGCCCTTGGTGAGAAAATCTGCCAATTGTCCTTCAGAAGTAATGAATGGAAGACACACTTCACCGGAGGAGACTCTTTCACGAATAAAGTATCTATCAACCTCAATATGTTTGGTTCTATCATGTTGTACCGGGTTGTGAGCAATGTTGATGGCAGCCTGATTATCACAGTACAACATCATGGGTTTGTCATGATCTACCCCAAGTTCTTCCATTAAGGACCTTAGCCACAACAATTCCGAGACTCCATGTGCCATGGCTCTATATTCTGCTTCTACGGAGGATCGAGCCACAACTGTTTGTTTCTTACTCCTCCAAGAGACAACATTACCAGCCACCAGACTGCAATACCCTGAAGTAGATCTTCTATCATCAATATTTCCAGCCCAATCAGCATCAGTATAGGCTTCAAGTTTCAGATGACCATGTTTGGCAAATAGAATTCCTTTTCCTGGAGAGCCTTTCAGATAGCACAAAATCCGTTCTGCTGCTGCCATATGGGTATCTCTAGGAGCATGCATGAACTGGCTAATGCAACTGACAGCATACGCAATATCTGGCCTAGTCATGCACAGGTACAAAAGCTTCCCAAGAAGTCTCTGGAAGACCCCTTTGTCTTCCAACAAAGTTCCATCCGAAGCTGAAAGTTTGTGACTCATATCAATAGGAGTTGCAGCTGGTCTTGCACCCAATTTGCCAGTTTCAGACAACAAATCAAGGACATATTTCCTCTGGGAAATAAGAATCCCATCCCTGGATCTGGCAACTTCTATGCCAAGGAAATATCTCAACTCCATTTTGTTCAGGGGTTCTAACACAGGAGCTTTGGTGAATAACCCCCATGTCAGAGAGATACAAGGATAAGCTCTTCTCAAAATACTCTTTTGCATTGTCAGATCTGAAAACCTTAATTCTGGTACCAAATTGAGTTAAAACAAGCTCATGAAATTGCCTCACAAGTCTCGGGACTTCGTCTCGGGATTTCATTAAGTATATCCAAGTGAATCTAGAAAAGTCATCAATAAACAGGATAAAGTATTTGTAGCCCCCCATAGAGGGTAAGTGGTAAGGCCCCCACACATCAGAGTGTACAATATGAAAAAGAAAAGAGGATCTTTTATTGCTCACAGGGTAATTTTTTCTACAATGCTTTGACAACTGACATGACTCACAATTGAGACTGGACACACTGACTCCCTTAAACAGTTTTGGAAACAAATGACTTAAAGCAGAAAAAGGTAAATGACCCAACCGACAATGACTCAACATAATTTGACTGACAGACTCTGAAGAAGTAGAACCAAAAGCAACATTCTTGGGATGATCAAAGCATTGGCCAGGGGTGTCAAGCAAGTATATTCCATTCGCTTCATGGCCACTCCCAATCACCTTCCGAGACTTCAGGTCCTGAAACACACAGTGAGAAGGGAAAAAGGTTACACAACAATCCAATGACTTGGTCAAGCTACTTACAGATAACAAGTTGGTATTTAACTTAGGTACATGAAGAGTGGAAGATAAAAGTAAAGAGTCTGTAGGCTTGACAGTTCCCTTGCTAGAAATGGGGGCAAGAGAACCATCAGCTAAGGTGATTTTGTCACGGCCAGGAAGCAAATCATATGACACAAACAAAGTGGAAAGGTTGGTCATGTGATCAGAAGCACCTGAGTCAATGATCCAAGGGGTCTTGGGATTACCTGAGGTAGATGCATGGTTAGCAGAAGCCCTTATACCTGAGTGAGCAAATGCAGTAGTGGCTGGACTTCCAGAAGGGTTGGATGATGAAGTTACACCTTCAAGCTGGCTGATCATCCTTCCAAACTTCTCATATTCAGCTTTCATGGCTGCCAATTGTGCACTTGCAGACTCAAACTCTGTATCTGTACTTGTGGCAGTATGTGCACTTCCTGTCTTTCTATTGTCATTCTTCTTCTGGAATCGGATAGGAACAAGACTGGGATGCAATTTCCAGCACTTGTCCTTAGTGTGTTTCGGCTTCTTGCAATATTCACACACCACCTCCTTCTTTCCTGTGCCACTGGGAGCTCCTGTAACTCCTTTGGGTTTGATTCCCATATTTGCAAAATGATCATTGATACTGACCCCTTGAACTTGCACTTTCCTCCTACTTTCCTCACTGCTGACCAAAGCATATGCTTGAGACAATGAAACATCTTCCTTGGACAGGATGTTTTGCTTTGTAAAAGAATGAAACATTACAAAAATACCCTTAGTAGGGCGGCTACTTTAAGTAGCTGAACAGTCACAACTTAAAATAACATAAACTAATGGGCCTAAGGCCCAATAACTTCCTAACTTAATAACTTAAATAAAAATAAAACAAAGCTGGGCCCAATAACTTAAAATCAGCCCAAACTCAACACTTTGTTTGCACTGTTTCTGACACTAGAATCAAGTGAGACGACAAAAGAGAAGATTGGTGTGAAGAATATAAAAAGGAAGAAGAGGAAGGTAGGGAATCTTGTTTTCCTCCTACACCTCTTCAGTATGATGTTCCTACAACCTTCCTCATGAGAGGGAGGACCATATTCCTTCTACCCCTTTCACCCTTTTCTTTCTTCCCCCATTTTTTCTTTCTTTTCTTTCTTGTCTCATATTGAAATACATGTAAGGAGTCAACCATTTACAACCTTGTCTATGAAACTTGGCTGATTATGGTTCCTTACTTCATTTTGACCCTAAAAATCATTACTTTGTATGAGGGAAGAAACCTTCTACAACCTAGTTTATAAAACTTGGCTGATTATGGTTCATCACACCATGATAATACACATGATTATTATTTAAAGGCCACCTACAGCCTTATTCATGAAATATGGCTAATTATGATCCATATTTGCTTGTTATGCATTGAGAAAAAAAGTTTATTTATTTATATTTGCTGGTTTTCTCTCAAATAAAGAGGGAATTACACCAGAATTTTCAAAGGAAAATTCTATTTAGTTTACTCTACTCATTTGTACTTGTTGAGTAGGAGACCAAGAAGAAGAAGAAAAGAAGAAGGAGAAAAGAAGAAGAAAGAAGGAGAAGAGAAAGAAGAATAAGAGGCAACTGAGTTAAGGCCTCAACAAAACTTAGCTTCAGTCGAGTGAAGCTATCTATTTATACTGTTCTGGCCGTACATAACAATATGTATACAGAATTACGAAAATACCCCTGTGGGTACTAAGCCTGTGTACAGTACATATAATACACCTGTTAACACTCCCCCTCAAGTTGGGGCATAGATATCAATCATGCCCAACTTGTCACAGAGACCTTGATGTCTAGAATAGTTTAGCCCTTTTGTAAATAAGTCTGCAAGTTGGTCTTCAGAGCTGATGTATGGAGTTAATACTTTGCCTGTAATTATTTTCTCTCTAATAAAATGCTTGTCAACTTCAATGTGCTTTGTTCTATCATGTAGTACCGGGTTCGCAGCACAGTCATCAGTCATGAACTCGAACTTCCCTTCAGGTCAGATTGCAATAGGCAGTTCAGTCATGAACTCGAACTCCCCTTCAGGTCAGAGCCTTCCTTCGAACATCTGGGATGGATTTCTACAGTCCTCTTAGCCAAAGCAACCCAGTTACCAGCAAAAATACATGTAGCCGAACCCTTTTTCTGTGCTAGGAAGTTGAACAGTCAGCATACTTGTAGCAGAGCCCTACTCGGCAGTGGAGACTAACCGCAGCACTAGAAAAGCTTCCTCTTCCTTGTCTTCGAGCATCAGTACTATAGCTCCTTCACAGCAGAGGAGAGAGACCTCAGCTAGTTGTTTTCTAGGCCTGGACGAACCTGCTCTGATACCATGTTGAGTAGGAGACCAAGAAGAAGAAGAAAAGAAGAAGGAGAAAAGAAGAAGAAAGAAGAAGGAGAAGAGAAAGAAGAAGGAGAAGAGAAAGAAGAATAAGAGGCAGCTGAGTTAAGGCCTCAACAAAACTTAGCTTCAGTCTAGTGAAGCTATCTATTTATACTGTTCTGGCCGTACATAACAATATGTATACAGAATTACGAAAATACCCCTGTGGGTACTAAGCCTGTGTTCAGTACATATAATACACCTGTTAACAGTACTTCTAAACCAGAATCAGGAGGTTTTCTCTGCCCATAGTAGAGATGTAACTAAAGGAATATCTACGTGATTTCTTGAATGGGACTCACCCAAATATAAAAAAGCCCAGTTATTAGTTTAATTGGGTGAATTATGTTATGTGAGAAATTATACAAAAAAAAAAAAATCAACTAACAGTGTTTTACTTTTTATGTTCTTTTCTTGTTAGATAGAGAATATTGCTCAGTCTTGTTCATCCACACTGTCTTGTAATTGGCCATCTCTAAGTTTTTGCCTCTCACCTTTTCGTCAATATTTTATTTTCTGATTTTTTGCTTGTCGCATCCTTGCATCCTTATCCTTTCTTTCCTCATTTCTTTTCATTGATGGTTGATATATACATGAGCTTCTTCTTAAGCCTCACCAAAGCTGGGAGTATTCCATGCAAATTTCTCCATCACTGGAAGTTTCTGGATGCAGTGGATTATCTAACTTGGAAGAAATTAAATCTATGTTTTCTCACAGAAGTATGTTCATTGGAACACTATTCTACACCTTCAGTTTATCCAGAACTGCTGACCCGATCTCATGTCTGTCTGATCATCCTTAAACTTTTTTGGGGGATCCTCAATGTTACACGGATTTGAAGATGAGTTGGGATCTGCAATGTCTCAAGGAATCTGACTTGCAAGCTGATAAAGCATGGATTTTGGGATTCAAGAAAAAGTAAAGCATCTATTATTAGGCAGTAGGGTACTATTTTTTTTATCAGTGAAAGATAATTTTATTAATTTAAAAACAGATTACAAGTATTTTGCAGAGTAATAAAGTATAGAAAGGTCCCAGAATAC
This sequence comes from Nelumbo nucifera, assembly GCF_055504915.1. Lineage (NCBI taxonomy): Eukaryota > Viridiplantae > Streptophyta > Magnoliopsida > Proteales > Nelumbonaceae > Nelumbo > Nelumbo nucifera. Next base: position 100,540,180 of record NC_142649.1, read on the forward strand.
AAGAATCATCAACCCTCTTTTTTAACACATTCAGCTACAGTTTTGCCCAAAATAGAAAAGGCCTATCAACTCCATGTTTTGCTAGAGTGTCTGCCAGTCCATTTGCTGTCCTTTTGGTCCACCCAAATGTAGAGCTAAAGTTCTTAGCCAGTAGCTCAATCTCCCTGAATGCAAATCTGTACTTCCATGGTGCTGAGCTCACTTGCTTAGTCCAAGAGATGACTAACAGTGAGTCCCCTTCCACTTCCAATTCTCTAGCTTCTAAATGCACTGCTAATTTCAAACCTTGCAAGAGTGCCATTGTCTCTGCCTGAACCAGTCTCCATACCCAATTGGTCCTGAGAATAACGCCACAATCTCTTCAAGATGATTTCTGAAAACTCCTCCTATTCCAGCCCTCCCTGGGTTCCCAAAGGAGCTACCATAAAAGTTCAGCTTCAATTTATTTGGCCCTGGCGGTTTCCAATCCACCTTGGTCCTTTCTTTATGCAATTCCATTTGTGCCACCTCCTTCCATTTTCTTATTATGTCATTTGTTAAAGTATATTTGAAGATATCTAATGTTTTTATCCAGTGTGCAGATCTGATTTTTATAGTTTCAATTACTTCCTCCATAGATTTTCTCTTCTCAGAGAAAATCATTTGATTTCTTTCTTCCCAGATGGCTCAAACTGCAGCTGCTCTTGTTACCCTCCATAAGCATTTTGCCCTTTTTTTCTTGTTGTCGTAGGACATTGGATCTAAAAAGGCTGACCACATCTTGTGGAGGAGTCAATCTGCATGCAAAGAGTGAGGAAAAGTAATCCCAAATACAAGACACAAAAGAGTAGGAAATTAGTAAATGAGGAAGGGTTTCACCACTAGCCAAACAGAGGATACAAACATGAGGAGAAAGGCACTTTCCTGGCCTTCTTTTCTGTAGTAAGTCACAGGTGTTAATCTTTCCGAGGAACACTTCCCAACAAAGAGTCTGCACTTTGGGAGGGATACTATTTTGTAAGCTTTCATTCTTGAACCTATATAAAATTGTGAAAATAGATACAACAATTCCTTATTTGATATTTGAAAACCTTTTATAGGAAAATAGAGCACCCGTTGTGTATAGTAGATGTTAAACTTATGGTAAATTAAACCAACATGGATGGCCTTCTTTCAAGGAATGAGATTATCCCTACAACTTGGTCTCAGAGATTTGGAAGTTGAAGGAGATTCACAACTAATCATTCATTTGACAAAGCAAGTCATATCAGCACCTTGGAAATATAGACATGCTTTCAGGGAAATTGATGTCATTGCAAAGCAAATACATTCTAGTTTCAGTTGGGTGCGAAGAACTGCAAATGGTGTGGCAGATGTTCTAGCTAAACAGGGAGTTGACAGACCTAACTTATTCTGGGCAAAAATGTAAACCCATGTGACCAGGGTGTGTTGGAAATCTCCAACAGTTGTATTAAGTTTTAACTTTTTTAGTGAAATCCTTTTGCTGATCAAAAATAAATAAATAAATAAACCAACATGGAAAAAAAAGTGAAAGAAAGACATTGTTCAGATTCAAAAGAGGTCATGTACAATCAATACTTTACCTTTTCTTCAAAAAAATCCATTGTTCAGATCCATGGTGTGTGGGAATCTGAAGTATGCCACTTGCTGCTAAGTTCCTGATGCGTCATTTATTCCATGCCTTGTATGGAAATTCCTGCAACATGGTTGAGTCACAGACTGCTATGCTTGCTAAGTTAGTTACTAATTAGTCCAAATATCATAAAACTATTAATTGTTTCAAAATTAAATAATTCTTTCAGGTTAAAGTTCCTTTTCTTTTTGGATTTTTCCCGAAATTTGAGCAAAAAAAGCATGAGAACCACTTCATCTATTATATACCACTTTGTATTATACTTGGCAGACTCAATAAACTGAGAGTTTCTACTATTTTCACTTGTTCTGATATTATTGATGGATTGTTCAGGTATGCAGCAATTTCAGGGTCGTCTCCTGCTGATAGAATCAGTTTAAAGCCAGTAATATTTTCAACTTTTAATGTTTTTATACATGCAGACCATGTTTCTTTCTTGTTTACCTTTTGGTTAGATGAACTATTTGGCTATGCCAAATTAATTGAAGTTACTACTTACTAGTATGCCTTCTTTTGCATATGATTTAATTGCTATTTCAATAGCTTGTCACCTTGGCCAATATTGAGTATTTTCAAGAATATAAACAGTCCATTTAGAAGCTTATAAAAAAGTTCTACCTACTGGGGGAATATGCATATTGGGGAGTCCACCATAGTTGGATAAAATAAGTCAAGCAACCAATCATGGATAACTTTTTAAATCTTCTGATTTCTTATGATATAGACTCCTTATTGACCTATTAATAATTATGCATGTGGAGTGGCCTGTAAATCTAAATGCTTTCAGAAATGCTTTTCCTCCCATAATAAAAAAAGGAACAAGACATAACTTGACCATATAATAGTATGCAAGGGATTCCATTATTATCTATCAAAAAAAAAGGATTCCATTATTCTACCATGAAAATTGTATGCAAGGGATTCCATTATTATCTATAAAAAAAGGGATTCCATTATTCTACCATGAAAATTGTAAAACTTAAAGTTTAAAAGGAACCCACAAGAGCCACCATTCTCCATTTAACCTCCTGAACTGTGGAGAAAAAAACTCAGAGACAACAGGAAAAATGTACAAAAAAAAAAAAAAAACTGCTTAGTCTCCAGAAACCAGAAGTGCTTCTAGTTTAAAATTCTAAAAATCAAGACTTTATTCATTGATGCTATGGATGGCTATCGATCAAATTTTTTAGATTTTACAGATTGCTCAAGATGAGAATATTACTTTATCATAGAAGAAATACAATAGGTGAAGATTGATCCACTATAATTTTAACCATCACATATTTGTGCATCCTAAACTATATTTTTCTTATCACTTCTTTTATGTGGACGCCAAAACCAACATTACACTTGAAAGAGCTTTTCTCTTTGTTAAATCCATAATATGCAACTAGAAAACCTAAAGCTCTTAAGAAAATTTCTGGACATGGACTTTAAAGTTGTAATACTCGATAGTTTAGCAGAATCAATTATAAATTCTTTTATTTGCATTTTGTTGTTTGCATTGTTTTATGCATCTACATTTAATTCTCTTTTCTTCTTCAACAACTATTCCATTATTTATATGACATAAGAGTATATCATTAGAAAATATTACTTAAAAACTGGAAGTATACCCCCAAATCCCACAGTCATATCCTTTTGGGTTAACCAAGTCCAACCCCTTGTACCCATATCAGATTCCCAATCTTGTTGTGCTGACATGGGGCCTTTTTATGGCTTTTATGCATTTCTAACCATTTACTTGTGATATGGCTTCTTTTATCATATTCCTTTCTAACATGTTAACATGCAACTCATGCATTGTATTTTGTTTCCACATCTTAAACACATTGAAATGCATTTAACTGCATGATGTAGGGCATGAATGAATGGCTTCTGATGAGAAACTTATGACTATTGATGACTGTAATGGCTTCTTGAAAGACAAAAAAGGAAAATAGAGAGAGGAAGAAGAGAGAGGATGGGAATCACTCACTAGGTACCTAGAATCCTCTCTGTATGTGCAGGGGTAATGTTGCGTACATCTGTCCCTCCCCAGACCCTGCATTAGCAGGAGCCTCATGCACTGGGCTGCCATTTTAGACTTGCAAGAATCCTAGTAGGAAATGAAAATAGAAACTTACTAAATTGCCACTATCCTATATCAATTGAAAGAAGACTTAATAATTCTTGAACTACTTATTTAATGGTTTAAACTTTAAATTTAAACCAACTATAACTAGACAAATCAAACTAATAGGCTGGATCCCACAAACATGTTAATATGACCAAAATACGCATACTGTCCAAAAAATGCAGAAATACATAAAAATTCAGAAAAATCCAATTTTGATTCTTCATCTTCTGCATCACTGTACCATGGATTTATTATTTTAAAGTTTTTATTGCACCACTTTTCTTTCTTTTTGAGCCATTGTTAAGGTAGTAGATTTTAGTATATTTTATTTTTCTACTGTAGTTTCATGGTTCTTCTATATTCAGAATTTTACCTCTTTAGAGACGGAATCTCCTGAAGGTAAAAACTCTACAAACACTCTGAAAGCAGGGGCATCTAGCTGCACATTGGGAACATCTCCCCATGAATTTAATATACATGTACTGGGAGATATTCTCGATGTGTGGCTGGATGCTGTGCTCTCGGTTTTTGCTTTCAGGAGAGCCGGGATCACCTCTTTGTGCACCCTTGTAAATGTTCAGAAACTTTTTATTAATTGCATACTGAATGAAGTAGCTTAAAAATCCTTATGAAGTCTTTCTTGTGGTTAGAGTTCTTTTACCTCTGTATAACATCTTTACTTGTAAGTGTTCATAAACTTTTTTTTTTGGTTTTCCATATCTATCTTAATAAAGCATGCCTTAAAATACTTGTAAACTTGTTTTTGTAGTCTCCACCTTGTTTGCCAAATTTATCATCGTATGATAGTTCATTTTCTTTGGGATCACTGCGACTGGGAAAGTATACAGAGGTATTGATCATTGAATTCCTTTACTTAGGTAAACCTAATTATCACATTAGATAAAATTTTACTATTATATGGTCTCTTTGGCAGTGGTTTAATGATGTATATTCAACCAATATCTCCAATAAGTGTTCAGATGTTCTGAATCTATTGTCAACAACTCATGGGTGTGAAGTAAGTATTCCTTACCATTTTGCAAGCAATGTTCATTTCTATGTACAAAAGCAATACTTATTTTCTGTCTTAGGCACAAAATTTTATTTCACTTCCAGGATCAAATGATCAACATGTGACTGATGTGAGCTCTAACATTCTATACCTAGATCCTAATATATATTTATTTACATTTGTGTTTGTGCAAGATAATAGATATTGTAATACCAGAGATACATGAAATGCGAACTGCACATGTTGTTTCCATTGGTTCTGAATCACTCTGTTCTTTGACTCCTGATTGTGAAGATGGGTATGTTTCCTTGTTAACAAATATTACTGCAAAGGCTTACCAATGTTACCATAATATTCCGGCTCTGGTGATTTGATTTAATTATGCTTTCCAAAATGCAAGCTAATGGTGCTCTCAGAAAATGTTTAGTAAGCAAAATCCAACTGTGAAGTTCACATATTTTGACAGTTTCTTCTCTGTTTTGCAGAAAAGGCACCAAATTGACTCATGATACTCGAACAAATTTGGCACTCTTCCGTTCATTCTCTGCATCAGACTATGTTGCTGCTCAATGCCTGAGGTATAGGATGATTATGCTTGTACATGTAAATCTGAAATATGTTGCTTATGTCATGTCTTTGTCTTGATTTGTTTACCCTATTGAATATTCAAACTTGTAATGGTTAATTACAGAGGGATTTTAATTTCCATACAAATTACAAGGAGATTTGTAACTGATAAAAAATATGATAGTTACCCTTACAAACTTGATTACCTTTTTTCAAAATTTGCTCTCAGACTCGAATCCATGACCTGGTGCTTGTCAGCCTGATATTTTACCATTAGACTAAACAATAGTCCTATAACTGTTCATTATAATATTTAAGAATTTTTGGTGGGTCCTGAAATGCACTGCTATTTTGTTCTCTCTGGAAAATTTCTTTTTTTAAAAAATTTTTGTGGGCTTCATCGTCTTTGATTTACATAACATGCTCTTGTTCCTTCTTTGCATCTTGATATAATATACATATTTTACCTTTTCTAAAAAATATATAATATACCTATTTTATATATGACTTGCAGAAATTGACCATAGTTTTTGTATGACACATTAAATTATCAAGTAATGTAAAACATTGAAATTCTCTCACCTTGGTAGGTTCTTGGGAAAGCTACAACAACATCTAACTATGAGTTCTGGTCTTCCATAATATAAATGTATTGTGATTATGTTTTCTTGATTGAATTTGTATAATCTGCACAAGAGTAGCAAACTAATTTTTATTTCTGACCTCGCCCTCTGAATACATGAAATCTGAAACCTTGGGTTGTTGGTTGTCTCAGCATTTTTGTTCTTGTTCAATTTAAGAGCTTTCTCCAGGCATAGTTGCCTCGGCATTCTTGTCTCTTAGGTGACACAGTATCAAAATTAATTGCAGTATGTGGGTAATGAGGATTCTAAATGTGACATTTCATTCATCTATGACATTTCCAAGCTTCTAATACAATCCTTAGGAAGATAACCTTTGACAAACTTGTATATATTTTTCTGCTTGAGATATCAGTTCCTAGTTCTTATAGGAATCTTATCAAGTAAGTGATCTATGACAATATGAATAATTATGATATTTAACAATGTTTGATTTATCTTTATTTTTTTCTCTAACTCATCTGTTTTGATTCAGGCGAAGGATGATGTATTATCATCTGGAGATCTTCAAGAAGGTTGATATCATTGTAACCCCAACGACTGGGTATGATTTTCTTAACTAGTAGCACAGAATTATGTTTCAGATTAGTACCTTTTCTTTTTTCAACTTTGGCCTGTCACTTGTGGAGGTTTTGTTATAATAATATGAGGGAGAAAGTAAGATATCTGTGATGTAGACTTTTCATTCTGATGGAGCATTTGAATAGTTACCCCTTTCTGGCTCTCCTCCAAAATAATATTGTATATATTGTAGAACAAAAGATCCTAACTTGAATGACTGGTTTCTATTTAAAGTAGGTTGTCTTTCAACTATAACTTGCATATGAGAATTTTCTTGGAGCTAAAAGCAAGATGATGTGATTTGTTTTGTATAACAGTATGACAGCACCGATGATACCTCCAAGTTCTCTCAGCTCTGGGGAGACAAATTTACATGTTTCAGGTCAGTCAGTTGATAATATTAATCTGCAGTCTGAAGTCTGAAACTGGTTTATTCTCCATTGTTCTTAATTTTCCCATAGGAAGAAGCCCGTGTCTATCAGTCTGGTAGTTATGCTTCTGAAAATGGTGGGAAATGCGTCAAGAGTAATTATTGTAGGCTTCTGTTATCTTTATCTTGCTTGACATGATGGGGAATGCATCAAGATCAATGTGCAAAATCTGAATCATTTGAATATATGGTTTTTGAATATATGCTTCTTCTGACCACCTATTCTAAATTGTCAAGATTGCATCTGATCTATAAACTAGATATGATGTTCCTTGGTCTTTGGGGGTTAATTCGAGTTTTACAAGTGATGGACCTTTCTTATGCTATTTAACACATCAACTTGTACAATGAAATTCATGGCTGAATAGATATATCATCATTACTTTCAGGTTACCTCATGCGATTTGTAATAGCAGCAAATCTTCTTGGACTTCCTGCAATTTCTGTCCCTGTAAGTAAAATATATCCTTTCCTCTGATTTTGTAATGGTAGATATGGTTTTTATGATACATGTTGATATGTCATTTCCCGTAAAGAGAATTACTCAGTTGACCGGTGCAGAAAGACCACCCTAGACTTGGAAGGGGATGATCTAGTATTGGAATTAAAAGGTGAAAAGAAAATGGAAGTATGGGCAAACACCTGGGTGTAGGTTATTTGTTGATAATGCTTTCTGATAGTGAGAACTTCCTGTCAGGAACCTCTCCCTCCAGTTCCTAATTCAGTTAAATTATAGTCTTTCTCCTTAAGTCCAGCTGTTGAAAATTTATTAGTTCTTACTCCACATGTTCAGGCATTGATTAGATACTCGGTTTTTACTTATTGGTGGACTTTATGTAATCTAATTTGGGGCCTGTTTGGGAGGGCTTCAATGTTGATTGAGCTGCATTGATTGAAAGGCTTTGAAGAAGCTACCAAAACTAGCTTCACCGGAAAGTCGATTTCTCAGCTCAATGTAAGTGTTTTTGGGATTTCTAGGTTTTTCACCAAACATAGCTTTCATGGCTTAACATGTGGGTGCCACTTTGCAACGCCAAAAGCTGCTGTGTGAAAGCCCTCCCAAATAGGTACTTGATTCCAGAACCAGTACAATGAAGTAGGCTTATTTGTTGAATATACAATCTCAAAATATGGCTTTGTCAAAGGGGAATGAAGGAGAGCACCAATTCATGGAAGTGTAGTTTTGGTCTTTTTAAAGAACTTTATTGCATCTTTTTGAAATATCGCAACAATTTTCTCGATGAACATAAGGATTGAAATTTCGCAACATATCGGCCAGTATTGGCTGATACATATCGTATAAGTGACCCACTGATATGCCATCTTAAGTTGGGTTTCGGGAGTTGATCTGTTTCATGGGGGTAGACAGGCCTTATAGCAAGTAGCAACATCCTGAACATGCTTGAAAAAAAAAAAAGAAAAGAAATTAAGAAAAAAAGCGCCCAAAGATACAGGCCTATACGCCCCATTCTGTGTTTGGCATATTTGATATTTAGAACCTTGCATGAACATATCAATTTGTCTGTTGATATTCTCCCTATTCTCTGACATATTTGATATTTAGGTTGGCCACGATAAACAAGGTCTTCCAGTAGGCTTGCAACTGATAGGCCGTCCCTGGGGTGAAGCTTCCATCCTGCGTTTGGCTTCTGCAGTGGAGGTACTAGCTCTTATCTGAATTAGACAAGGGAAAATGGAAATTTGTAGAGCATATCTTCTGATCATGCTTTATTATCGGTTTTCATTTCATCAATGAATTGATAAATGCACAACATGGTTAAAACAACATTAACCCTTCATATTTTCAGGAACTCTGTGAGAAATCCAGGAAGAAGCCTGCAATATTTTATGATATTCTGAAGAAGTAGATTGTTCTTCTGCAACATATTACTTCTTGTCTTGGGTGTATCTGTTAGTTCTAGTTCAATGTGGAACATGTGGTTTATCCAGATGAGTCAGTCCTCCGTCATGCTTTAAAAACATTGGCTTGTCTGAACAAGTTCTGGAATCCATTAGAATAACAATGGCTGGAGTTACGAGGAGGAATAGAAAAAACAAATAAGCCTGCAAATTAATGGTGTTTTCTCCCTTTTAACTTGGGATGGTCAAGCTGAACTGAAACCTGATTGTAAGGTGATCCCTGTTGAATGATACTTCCGTAGTTCCATAGTGTATCTGGTACGACAAACTGATGCAAGTGAAGCACATGGGCTTTCTGATACATGAGAGTTTGGTTCTCATTCAGAAAAGGAAAAAGAAAAGAAAAGAAAAGCAAGAAACAAAATAAAAAGAAATGTTGGTCAAGCAGAACAGTAACTGTAACTGAGAATTTGTGGCCTTATTTTAGATAGGTCACTGTCCAATTCATTTGGATCCAGGGCCATTCACCGATCACCACCATGGTTTTAAAAAACGACCTGGAAACAGAACTGTTCTGGCCACCGGTTTCTGGGTTGACGGTCTGACCATCCGGTTCAAACGGATAGCATGTTCTGACAAAACAAAATAAAAAAAATGGCCAAAAACTGTTGAACAGGTCGACGGTTCAACTGCCCGGGTCAACAGGTTGTTGACTGATTCAACAGTTTTTGGCCAAGGACCGGGTTTGGAGTAAAATGGAACCGGTTGCCTAGACGGTTCCTAGGCCAGACGGTCGGACCATTCGGGTCAACGGCGGTTCGAATGCCATGATGACCACACTCTCAAGTAACGCCAACATAACAAGACTCTCAGCCGGTATATTGTTTGTTGAGCAAACGTGATGACTAATAGAAGGCAGGATCATCTATGGATTATTAGACTATTCCACATTCTTCGCATGAATCATGAATCCAACTTTCATCATTTAGACCAAACAAACACAAATTGCTGCTCTTTTAAAATTTAAGGGGTTGTTTGCCTGTATGGTTATATTTTATTTCAATTATTTGATCTGACGGATAGCATTATGTTAATATGTTTATCCAAATTTAAGATCTTAATAGTTATTAGCATAAACATGTGCCATGCACCTGTGGCACTTGCAATAAAAGGGTAAAAACCAAGAAAGATGAAAAGGCATTTGGAATTTAAAAATTTTCTACTGTAAGAAAACAGAAAATAGTTTTAATGTTTAAATCATAGACAAAGTGCCATTTGCTAGATGAGTATTAAATTTTGTTTTTTTTATTAATTTACTATTAATTGAAGCCATTCTAAACATTAAATTTTCAAATCAGTTGTCTTTTTTGTTTTCTAAAACAAAATCATTCATATTAACAAATACCCGCTTAATTGCTTCAAAATCCTGTCATTAAGCTATTGAAAATTTAATGACGTTGCTAAGATGTATAGTCTGTAGGGGTGACAAAGTAGAATTGCTCACACGCTATACCACATTACGATGATGCGTTAAGATTTGAAGTAATATGAGTTTTAATATAATGAGATTTATATTGGCTTCTTGAAAAAAATTAAAAAAAAAAAACTTCATTAACATATCACTCTTGGCATAGGCCATTAAAGTATGTAACTCTTATGCCTTTATAACTTTTTTAGTCTTTTAGATCTTAAGCTTGATTTGTTTGCAATATGGATTTCATTTACACTTATGTAGATGCATGGTAGTGCAAATGTATTGAGCATAAATTTAGTTTGATTTTGCTTTATATTTAACTTGACCTTAGTCATTTTGGAGTTATTTGTGAGAAGTTAAAGAAGTGATCCCCATTCTATATGAAAAAAAAATAATGGAATACAAATATGCACAAATACAAATACATACAAAACAATACAAAATACAATGTTTTGCATTCTACATATTCATATTTGTACTAAGCCTTTAACTTTTTTTTGATTTATAGGGTCCATGTTTGTTTTTGTTTTGAAGCCAGGGTCCACATTTACTGAAATTCCATGATCTAAGTGACCAATCACAGGTGAACACGTTGCGGGTCCTATGTGTATTAAAATACTGGCATGTTCACTTGTGATTGGTTGCTTAACCAGGTTCACACACTTGTGCTGCTGCATTAAATCTGGACTCATGCAAAATTGGTTGAGAGTTTTCACTTGTGTTACACTAAATGAATAACAACAAATGATCGATGAACTATTTGATGATGATGATTTATATATGGTGTATGCAATCAAATCAAGTTTTAATTGAACATTTTGAGCTCAAGATGGATTAGGCTCTAAGTTTAAATCTCAAGGTAAGTTTGATTAATTATTTAAATTCGAGTTCAATTAATAAAAAAATTGACTTGAAAGAAATAAAAAATATATATTTTTATATTATATGTAATAAAAATATTAAAGATATTAATTTTAAAATTTTTGAGTTGAACTCAAACTCATTAAAATTTAGTCAAATCAAATTCAAATTAGAAAAATGGTGATTCTCGAACATAGTAACATTTTAGTTGAAACGAATCAAAACATGCTGAAATTTGGCTACGTCCAATTCAACCACACCCTAGGTGTATCCAATGTCTTTGCCAGGATGGCGGGACCATCCAACTGTGTATTTATGATGCACTAGTTATACAACATGCGGCAGGTAATGAGGGCTAGGGCTCCAAGCCTCCCACCATGGCACACCCTTTTCTATGTTATTGATCGGGGTTTGCATTTTTTTCCACTCTAGAGTTCATACTCCAAAGTCCAAATCCTACCATTCACAAGTGCAAATATTCGAATCCATCTCTCATGCTGTGTGTAATGTCAAAATAATAATTTTTTAGTTGAGTCGAGTCAAGCTTCAGCTCGATTCAGTCAGTTACACCTAAGTGTATCCTATTTTCTTTGTTGGGACCATTTGTCATGGTGCACTAATTACTCAAACATGTGGCAAGGAATGAGGGCTCCAAGCCTCCAATTAACTACAGTGCATCTAGTTCAAAATATCAATACGCCAAAGGGGGTGCGTCCATATTTTTATCTTTAATTTCCCTGTTTTCTAAATTTTAATGGGTTTGAAAACTTTTTTTAATCCTAAAACTAACTTGTTAATACCCTGTTAACATATTATTATTAAAAAAACTCTATTGATACGATAGAGTATCATGTTAGACTCAGTTTGAAAAGAGTATAATATACAAATACATATAAAATAATACAAAAATATAAAGGTTTGCACTCTATATTTATATTTGTATTTGTACTCCTTTCCAACTGAGCATTAAACAAAATTTGATCCAGCATTTATATATTTATTTTGGGTAAATTACAAAGACCCCCTGTACTGTGGGGTTTGTGACAAAGACCCCTGGTACTATGACCATGAGACAAAGACTTCCCTAAGGGAATGCATTAAATTATTTCTTTTTTTTTTTGCTCTTTTTCTCTTAAAACCTATTTAACCTATTGCTTTCCTTTTCTTCTCTTCTTTTCCCCTCCTTCACCTTCTTCTTTCATTCTTTTTCTCTCCCAACTCTTAGAAATGAAAGGTGTAGAAAACCCATTTCTCATCTCTATGGCCGTTGTCGACAATGCCGCGATCATGGGAAAGCTCATCACCTCGCTTTGTAGGTGCCCTTCAAACTGGTCAAGCAACGACCCTGCATATGGACCGGCATTACCTGTGACAACGCCAATTGTCTAAAAGATGGGCTCCACGAGTACAGTCAAAGTCAGCAATTCCTCTGCTTCCCCAACAGTCAAAGTCATCTCCACCGACGGCAAGCTCCACGAGTACACATCCCCCGTTACGGTATCCCACTATCCCAGACCCTCGAAATGGAGACATCGCCGTGCTTCATCTGCAACTCCGACAAGCTTTTCTACGACTCCCTCATTCCACCCTTGCACCCCGCCCAGCAACTCCAGTCTGGACAGCTCTACTTTTTCCTCAACCTCACCCGGATGCACTACCGCCTGACGGCTTCCGACATGGCAGCATTGGCCGTGAAAGCCAGTACAACCCATTCTTACGGCTTCCGACTCAGAGATCTCTGCCAAGCGAACTGCTCAACAGAGATCTTTGTTGAAATGGACTCAAGAGTCATGTGCTTGAACATTTGAACAGCACACAAGCGAACTTGAACATTCTTGTTCAGGCGAACTATTGAACTAGAGATCCAGTTCAAACTCCGCGAGTACACATCCCCCGTTACGGTATCCCACTATCCCAGGCCCTCGAAATGGAGACGTCGTCGTGCTTCATCTGAAACTCCGACAAGCTTTTCTACGACTCCCTCATTCCACCCTTGCACCCCGCCCAACAACTCCAGTCTGGACAGCTCTACTTCGTCCTCCCCCTCACCCGGATGCACTACCGCCTGACGGCTTCTGACATGGCAGCATTGGCCGTGAAAGCCAGTGCTGCCCATTCTTACGGCTCCCGGAGATCTCTGCCAAGCTAACTGTTCAACATCGTCCCAGAGATCTCTGGCTGTTGAAATGGGCTTATCGTCCCAGAGATCTCTGCCAAGCGAACTATTCAACAGAGATATCTGTTGAACAGAGATCTTTGTTGAAATGGACTCAAGAGTCGTGTGCTTGAACATTTCATTCAAGCGAGCTGTTTCCCATATGGGGATTACCGCCGTTGCTGTTTGTGTACACTGGGGTCGGGGAAGATCAACAGTATTTTTTTATCCGAATAGTTATTATAAGGGGTAATATGGGGATTAGAAAATATTGTAACGGCCTTTTTGGATGAAGGCTAATGGAAATGGGTCTTTGTCTCACGGTTATAGTACGGGGGCTTTTGTTGCAAAATAAGGTATAGGGGTATTTGTGGTAGACCCATAGTAGAGGGGGTCTTTGTAATTTACCCTATTTACTTTTGGATAAATTTCTTAAATTATCCTTATGGTTTAGTTAATTGACTAAGTGTACCCTTACTGTTGAAAAGTGACTAACATTACCCTTAATGTTTTTGACAATTGACTAACTCTACCCTTATCATTAACATCCGTTAAAATCCGTGCGCACATGATATCACGTGATATTTAAAAATTTTTAAAACCCAAAGCTACCCTTGTCTCCTTCCTCTTGACCCGACACACCCTTCATCCTCTAACCTCTCTCCCTTCCCTCTATCTTCCTCCCACGGTCTTCGTCAACCTTTTTCTTATGCTTTTGGTTCTTCAACCCCTCCTCGCAATGGCGAAAATCTCCTAAACTGGAAAAGAGAGAAGACAGGCTTCTTCATCTTCGTAAGACAGTAAGTTGATTCGTCTTTGTCTTCTCAAGTGCCAGTCCTTTTTCTGTTTCCTGTGATTTCTCACGTTCGATCTCCCTCAATTATCTTTCCTAGTTAATGCTCTAGATCTAGGGTTTTTTTGTAGAGCGTAAAATTTTAGGGTTTTGGTTTTATAAGAACTCATTGAACTTGAACTCAAGATTTACCAAGATAGAGAGAGGTGGAGAAGTAGCTTCCGGTTTCTTGGAATCTGCAATCGGAGTTGCCACAGGGTGTGGTGGTTCGCTACCGATGCCTTCTCAGTCTGCAAGGAAGGAATGGCGCACCATTTTCGACCATCATTCCGTCCGAAGTGCCGAAAATGAGGTAAGGATACCTTCTATTCCAAGCTAGTCCTCTTCCTTTCTACCTCTCCTTGTCTCCTATTTGTACTCTTGTTCTTTGGCGGTTGGTTAATAGAACGTAACTACTGGACAGGAGTTGGAACAGTCAAAAATGGGGCAATCCGATGAGAGAACGATATATGAGGTAAGACTCATTTTCCAACCAAGAGCAGGGCCACTTGATGTCTACTTTTGTTCAATTACCATGGATGGAGGTATAGATAGTGACATATTGCAACAACGTCTTCATAATGTCTCCAGACGGAGGGAGGACCTGCAACAGATGGAAATCAAGCTTAGAGCTCAGCTAATAGCTAGATCCGAGATAATGAAAATGCAGAACAACTTTGATGCACAGATCAAAAAACACGCTAATATTACCGCTAAACTAAAGGTTTCAGTTCTTATTTCTGTTATTAAATCAAAATTTCCATCTAATGTACTCCCTTCTCAACTGTACCACTCAATCTCAATTTGAGTTGTATCCAGTAGCGGGAGTTACAGGATTGTCTTAGATAGCACTATCATGCAACTCCACCCAGCAACAGGAGTTACATGGCTGTCTTAGAGATCTATTTGTAGGCATTTTCACACGTTTTGACGAAAGTTAACGATGTCAATTGTGAGAAATAACATGTAGCCTCAATCAATTTTCAAATAATAAGGGTATAGTTAATAAATTAGTTATAAGGATAGTTTAAGAAATTTACCCTTTTTCGGGTAAAATCAATCCCGTGTCCAGCCTACCGTTTCACAAGGGAAGATTCCAATCCATCGGTCGTACTGCGTTTGTGTAATGTTGAGCCTGGACACTTCTTTCTGTTCCCGACACGAAATATTCCAAGTCCCAGATCGTCCGAGTCCATCCCGTCCCGCGTAGGTGGAAGATTTTTTAGCTTGCTAGTTGCTACTTGCTACTTTGCTAGCTGCAACGGCAAGGCAGCGGTGGCGGCAAATCGGCCACCATAATACTTCTTTCTGAGAAATTTTAGTGAATTGTGGTTTTGCGGCGATCACTGAACCCGCAGAAACACAGCCATGGTGAAAGCTGTGGTTGGTGAAGAGACCCAACTCAACCTAGCTGAGGATCGTCTCTTCCAATCTGAAGTTCCTGCACAGGTACCCCCTCGGCCAATTTTTCCCTTGTTTAGAGCTGTTTGATGCTTCATTCAGTGAGGACCCTGATATGGATTTCCATGTTCATAGGTGGGGCTCGTTGTAGGAAAACTTAGTTCTGGTTTAGACCGAGGATTCGTGTTCGATTTGATTCTGACACCACCCAATGATAGCGGAGCGCCCGCTTGTTCGGTACCCGAGAGTGGAAAGGACGATAAGAAGAAGGGTTCGAAGGGAAAATCTCAAGTCGAACCTTCGTCTTTACTGATCGATATAGATTGGGTTGCTGAACATGCTCGTCAGGTACAATTGGAGTAGCACTTAATTTCTCTTTTGGCTTTCGATTTGTTGGTTCGGTTATTGGATCATGTTTTGCATTGTGCTGTTCAATTATTGCATTGACAATCCCTTTTTCCGACATTCGTAGACAACAAATAAGTTGCTGGAAAAAAAATCCAAGTAGGTTCTCGAATTAACTTCTGCTACATTCACGGAGAACTGCCTCTGTTACATATAATTGAACAGTTTCTTTTAGCATTAGTTGTATTCAACTACAGTATATCGGTCCTTGCCAATATTAACTGTGAAGGGATGAAATTTTCATCCTGCACATCGAGGTTGAATGTCTCGGAGACGTGAAAAATAATTCCCCAATTAAAATTTCTTGCGAACTCATTTTATGTTTCATGATCCCCAACGGTATTTCTGTTCTTAAAACTCAATAACATTTTATGTTTATAGCTGGGAATGATTATATCGTGCTTATTGATAAAAAAGAAAAGAAATGAAAGACAACTACATGGTGCTTAATTTTTTGATCATGAGATTAATTGCTTTCAGGTCTCCAGAATGTTACTAGGTGGCATGAATGTGGTTGGGATCTATGTATGGGCTACTGAGAGTTTATTCAAGGCATCAAATGTTATAATTTGGCAGGTAAACTTATAAGTTGAAATGTTAGAGCATTGACATTTTAAAAATTCACTATGGTGTACGATTGTCGTTATAAGAACTTAACATTTAATATGCCAGCATAATTCTTCATTGGTAAATGCATAGGGTAGTCTGATACACCATCTGCAAAAAAATAAAAAGCCATTTTGGATTTGTTTGTTGGACTTGGTTGGTCAACCATGCAAAATGATATGTCAATGGAGGAAAAAAATGACCATCTTTCTATCCCATTTTAATTACGTTCTTGATTTTCTTTCAAATATTCCACTTATATGTGCTTTTACTTTATTATAATGTGTATTTGGTTAAAACAAGATTTATATATCCAACTCCAACCCCATATAGTTGGGATAAGGTCTGATGATGATGATGATCTGGTTACAACGTATTTGTATGAATTAGTTATAATTTTATAGCAGGTTCATTACCTATGTGTCCCCTCAAATGCATTGTTATATCATTACTGCTTCTAGAGCACCAACTAATGGGAACCATATCTACTTGGCCCTTCAAGGGGTGGTGGACAATACCTTCCCATACTGTAAAGAAAAGAAGCTCTGATAGATGAGATTTTGACCATTGTCAACTTATATATAGACATTTGTGCTACACTGCCACTATTATTGTAGACTTTTGACCCACTTCATTGCTTTCTTTAACTAGGAATCATCATCATTGTCATCCATACATTACAGCATTATCCCAACTATATGGGGTTGGCTACATGAATCTTGTTTTGCCAATCTATTCTATTTAAAGACAGACATATAGTATCCTAAAGAACCTCTAAGAGTAAGAGCTAGTTATGCTGGTAGGTAACACTTTCTGTAGGGAATACATCCTCTGGGACACGACAAACTTTCTTTACGTTAGTACCTATGGAAAAATTGCAATTTGTGCATCTTTGAAAGGAAAAGTTCCTCCTTTTCCTGATGCCCTAATAGGGCAAAATTGAGAGTCAAATAGTGTGGTGGACATTGATATTATAGGGTTTCTAAGCCTAGCTTCAACCACTTCCATAGTTCCATTATCAATGGAACTCACTTATTTTGAATTTTCATTTTATGTTTTAAGGCTTAAACCTTATGTTGTGTACCTGATTTAATCTTATTAACCATGTAAGTTCCTGGTATATGGGACTTGGGCCCTATACTTTTTTGACCCACTATAGCTAATACAATCTTTAGCCTTTCTTTTTTTCTTTGAGAAATTAAAGTATCATGTATTAATAAAAAAAGTACAAAGTATTGCAATTACAAGTGTAATCCATGTATAACCATGAGTTGTATACAGGGCTCCATGTCAGCTAGATAATAAAATGAGCTGCATATGATGCATATAGAATAAGTTGTAATTAAAGAATTAAGAGTAAGGAATGTCCCAGAATTCTTTGATAAACAAGAAACATGAGCATGCTCTTCCAATGGTCTTGCTAAATACCATTTAATTCCCAAGTAAGTTGATCTGGAACTCCTTAGTCCCCTCCAAAATAGCCTTTTTTGTATGGTTGGTGGCTCTTTGGAAGTGTCCTTTATGGCAAGATGTTCCCGATGTACAGTTGCAATGGTTGTTGGGACCAGATCTAGACTCCTAGATAAGCTGTCCTTGGTAAGACACAAAGAAACTCTAGGATCTTCTCTGAAGTAGAGAGGTGCTGAAGAATTGAGAGAAATGATCCATATAAGGGTTGTACAGTGGCTGAAATTCTCAGAGCTGTTCACAGATTACACAGTGGATGACATGTTGAGGAAGTGGGGTGAGATTGCTAATTGCACCCAGACTAAAACAGTAATGAGTGTCTTGGACCCCCCACCTGCTGGTTTCTTAAAACTAAACTTTGACGGGAGTAGTAGAGGGAATCCTGGACACTCGGGGATTGGGGGTGTGTTTAGGGATGAGAATGGGATTGTTTCAGCCCTGTTCTTAGGCCCAATTAGAGTGGGTAACTTGTAATTCTTTCTGGATAGAGAGAGATGAGAGAGAAGATAAGAGAGAGGAGAAGAAAAGGGAGAGAGAGAGAGAGAGATTCGATTGGGAATCAAAACTATAGCTAGCGGCGCCCAACTTATCATTTATATTAACTTAATATAAAGAGTAAGAAAAAATACAATTATGCCCCTAGCGGCACTCCCTACTAACAAACAAATAAGAAGAAAATAAAAGACACTGGCTGACAACATGCCACCAACAACTGTAAAATAACAAAATACACAACTCTCACAACACTCCCCCTCAAGTTGGGCTGAATATGTCTATCATGCCTAGCTTGTCACATAACTCATTGTGTTGAGAGTATGAAAGTCCTTTTGTGAGGATATCAACAAGTTGTTTCTTGGAGTTGACATAAGGGATGCAAATTTCACTTTTTTCCAATTTTTCCCTTATGAAGTATTTGTCCACTTTAATGTGCTTGATCCTCTCACGTAGGACATGATTGCTGGCGATGTTTATGGCTGCCTTGTTGTCACAGTAAAGAGACATAGGATTATGAACAACAACTCCAAGCTCCCCTAGAAGGTTCTTTAGCTAAAGAACTTCAGCCACCCCATGTGCCATAACTCTATATTCCGCTTCAGCACTTGACCTTGCTACCACACTTTGTTTCTTGCTTTTCCAGGTCAATAGATTTCCTCCCACAAATGTGCAATACCCACTTGAGGACTTTCTGTCATCCACAACACCTGCTCAATCAGCATTTGTAAAGACTTCCACCTTTAGGTGATTATGTTTATTGAATAGTAGACCTGTCCCTGGATACTTTTTTAAGTATCTAAGGACTCTCTCTGCTGCCTCCATGTGTGGTTTCTTAGGAGAGTGCATGAATTGGCTCAGGACCCCCAACTGAATAGGCAATGTTCGGACGGGTCATGGACAAATAAATCAACTTTCCCACTAACCTTTGGAACTGTTTCACATCTTTCAGAGACTCACCATTACAGTTACCCAATTTATGATCAACATCCGTAGGAGTATCTATTGGCCTTGCGCCTAACTTGCTTGTGCCTTGTAACAGATCAAGGGTTTACTTTCTTTGAGAAATGAAGATGCCATTTTTTGAGCGGGCAACTTCAATTCCAAGAAAATACTTTGAGGGACCTCACTTCAAATTTAGATGCAAGGAATTGTTTCAACTTTTGTATTTCTGAACTTCAATTTCCTATAATGATGATATCATCCACATACACTACCAATACAACAACCCGTTCTCGATATCTCTTCACAAGGAGTGTGTGATCAGACTGACATTGCTTGAACCCTACTTGTTGAACTGCCATATGAAACTTACTGAACCAAGCCCTGGGAGATTGTTTTAAACCATAAAGAGACTTTCTCAGCTTGCACACCTTATTTTCACTTTTCTTGGCATAGAATCTAGGGGGTTGAACCATGTACACTTCCTCCTCTAGGTCACCATTTAAAAAGGCATTCTTTATGTCCAGTTAATGCAATTCCCAGTCAAGGTTAGCAGCTAATGATAGAAGAACTCGAATTGAGTTCATCTTAGCTACTGCAACAAATGTCTCGTCGTAGTCAACCCCGTACACTTGAGTGTTCCCCTTGGCTACTAATCTTGCTTTGTACCTTTCAGCTGTCCCGTTCGCTCTATGTTTAACTGTAAGCACCCACTTACACCCCACGGGGTCTTTCCCCCTTGGAAGATCCACCAATTCCCAAGTTTGATTTTTATGGAGGGCATTAATCTCCTCCTTCATAGCATCTGTTTGTTCAGAGTATTTTAAGGCCTCTATAACATTTCTGGGTACAGGGATGCAATCAACTACAAATAGGAATGCTCGGTATGAGGGGGAAATGTGATTATAGGAGACATACTGGGTAATGAGGGGGAAATGTTTGGTAGTGCATGACCTAACTCCCTTTCTTTGAGCAATAGGAATGTCAAGGTCATCCAAGTAGGTGTAGGGGTATCAATAGGTGCAACAGGGTTTGGACTTACCTCCTAGGAGTCTGACAGTGTCGGTTGCTCAATGTTTGGTAGCTCCACATCTCTGTTACATTGCTGACCTCTACGGCATGTACGTTGGAAGACATGAAAGGGGGCAAGGTCCGAAATAGAAGGAAGAGAGACTTGGTGGACCTGAACCTACTACTCTTCCACACTACTCTCCTCCTTTGGAGAAGCGGGGAAGAACAGTTCAGACTCAAAAAAAAGACACATCCATAGAGACAAAACACTTATGAATAACGGGATCAAAGCACCGGTACCCTTTCTGGGAATTGCATCAAGTTTTCACCACCCATACCAGCTGTGTAACCCCAAATGATGCTGGATCATCGTTTTCCATTGAGGGAGAGGGTCTACAGTACAAAAAAACAGAACCACAAGTGTACCAGACCTGATCCCACACAATCAGAATGCTAAACCCCCAAGAATTCTACTTCTGGAATGAGAAAAAAAACACTGATGAAATCAGTCCAGCAATAGTTCCACCATTAGAACAGCCCAGTAATTAGTCTAATTCCACTACAGCAACCAGTAATCAGTCTAGTAATGGTTCGGCCATTAGAACAGCCCAGTAATCAGTCACAGTTCAACTACAGCACATACTCCTGTCTGTGATAAAAAAAAACACCATACTCCTGTCTAACACCTGTATGAAGGTGTAAATCAAAAAACCAAGGCCTTCACTGCATTGGTCACAGAGAAAAACCTCTCCAGCACCTGTTTGAAGGTGCAAACCCAGAAACCAATTCTTACTGCATCGAACAACCTTCACAGCATTGAACAAGGAGAAGAGTGGTGTTTACAGCGTCACCCTTCTTCTACTAGGGCTTCCTTGGTGTTACGACCAAGGAGGACCCCAAAGAAAGCAGCGGCAAGTGGCCTGATCAGTCCGATTAGGTTTCTTTGTCCTCCACACGTCCAAGAGATCAAGAGAGAAAGAAACGAAAAAACTGAGAAAGATTCTTTATTGCCCAGAACCTTGCTCTGATACCATGTAATTCTTTCTGGATAGAGAAAGACGAGAGAGAAGAGAAGAGAGAGGAGAGGAGAAGAGAAGGGAGAGAGAGAGATTCGATTGGGAATCAAAACTATAGCTGGCGGCTCCCAGCTTATCATATATATTAACTTAATATAAAGAATAAGAAAAAAATACAATTATGCTCCTGGCGGCACTCCGTACTAACAAACAAAAAAGAAGAAAATAAAACACTGGCTGACAGCATGCTACCAACAACTGTAAAATAACAAAATAAACAACTCTCACAACATGACTCTCTCAGAGCCGAGATCTATGCAGTTATGGAAGGAGTCCAGAGAGCTAAGGAGATGAATATAAGAAAAATCATAATTGAAGGGGACTTGGAGGTGGTGATAGGGTGGCTGAATAAAGACAACAGTGGGTTATGGAATTACAGCAATGAGAGGAGGAAATTTAGGTGGCTGGTTCAAGAGATGGAAGTCGAGATTAGTTGGGTGAAAAGATCAGCTAACTCTTTTGCTGATGGGTTAGCTAAACAAGGGGTGGAGAGGGAGTCAATATTTTGGGCCCAGGTGTAACTCTTTTTCTTTTTTTTTTCCTTTATTGGGGGCTCAAGCTTCAGTTGGAAGATAAGAAAGTTTATCTTCCCCTTTGTAATTATTTCTGTGATTAATTAATGAAATGTGTTATTGATAAAAAAAAATTGATGGAGTTAAGCATTAATAAAAGGAGATATTGGGTGTTCATAAGTCAACTTGTAGTGATACCCTTTTTTCTTTTCTTAATTGATTTGCATAATTTGCCTTCCATCCTCAACTTTTCACTAGATCAATCAGTTATATCCATTAGACAAGCATGCTAAATAGGAAGTTTGATGTGGACAAGCAAGCAAGATATAAGCAGTACTTAAAAAAAACAACAGTAGGCTAGGAATAACAAATGTAGAAGGAACAAGATAGATTAGATGTCATAAATCTCTGAACATAACCTGATGAAGAGCTCCTCTAGAACAAGTCTGCTACAGTAGCAAAGGCGTCAAGCTGACCTCTCACGTAGACACATAGTGATGGAGGGATTGGAAGGTGACTAAAGGGGTTGAGTCCTCAAAGCCTAGCTTCCAAAACTTGAGACAACAGCTTTTACAAGAGAGACATTTTTTCAGCCAAAAGAAAATCAAAGACCACCATTGACACAGCTCCTTTCTTTATAAGACCCATAGGCTTGCTGGGGAAGCCATCTAGGATATTTACACATAAGCCCCTAGAGTGTCACCTCTTCACAAGCAACTCCTCAAGAATAAAAGTAACTTCAAACAACCCTCAAAGTAACTTTAGTTATAAAAATGCTTAAGGGACCAAAACTCAACAGAGGTGCATGTGCACCCAACTGCCCCTGACCAGAACCCAAATTATGAAACGACCAAAATATCTCTGAACCCAAACTGAATAAAGAAAATACCCAAAACAACTATTTGGGAACCGACTACAAAATAAGTTCAGAACATATTTACATCTTTATTTTATTTTATTTTTTTGGGTGCTTATCAAAGTTCCTGTCCACATGATTCTTGCAGACAGTCAAGGAAGTTGCAGAAGCAGCACCTTTTTATGAAAGTAAAGTGGATGAAAGGCTTCTTATTCACATTTCTTATAGTCCAAGGAGGTATATCCACTGATCAACTGGCAATTATTTTTATTTCAAGCAAATATTTACAACCAAATAATGTCTTCGTTCTTATCAAAATACCAACATAGAATAGTTGAACAGGTGGATCTGTAGAAATTGCACGGTGGGTTCAAGTATTACATCAAGCAGCTTACGACCTTGTGATTTCAAGATGGGAAGGGTATTATCTTCCCTCCAAACATTTAAATGCATGTACAACTTTGAAATAAGGTACATTCATATCTGCATTTGTTTTTCATTTCTGTGCTAGTGTGAATGATCCTGTATCTGTGACCATTTTTCATTTCTGTGCATCCAACTGCCCCTGACCAGAACCCAAATGTCCTCACGAAAAGCAATGGAAGCCCAAATTTTGTGGTACATATGGGATTATCCAAATAATGTGGAATAGTCAAAAGACTGATTGTGTGGGATCTTATTGAACTGCTCTTTCGCTGCTATCCATGTATGAAGATAAGCCCTTGCCTGCTGACACAACTCATCCAATACCTTGCTTCTCCCTTCAAAAACGCTCTTGTTCCTCTCCTTCCAAAATACCCAACATATTGCTGACGGGATTGTGCCTCCAAAGCAGTTTTCCCTTCTTATTTAAACCCACAATCTTCCAGGATTTCACCATGTCAGAAAGGCTTTTAGGCTGACACCAACACAAGTTCAACCTCTTGTGAAAATAGTTGTATAAGGACAACTACTTCACATTGCACAAAGAGATGGGCAATTGACTCTGTCTCTTGACCACACAAACCACAGTCCATAGAATCCAGCACCAAGTCTTTCCTGCTTTATTGTTCTTTCGATAGACATTTGCCCTTCACAGCTCTTCACATGAAGAAGCTTACCTTGGTTGGGACTTGAGGAAGCCAAATGTCCCTCCAGGGGAAGTCCCGTGGGAGAGGGGGCTCTGTATTCAAGTAGAGGGATTTCATAGAAAATTTGCCATCTCTGCTCCATCTCCAAAATCTTTCATCTTGAAGGTCTTGGGCCGGTTTGTGATTTTCAAGCAGAAGCAGTTGCAACAAACTCAACAGATCTGAAATTTCCCAATCATTTAACTGATGCTTAAAAGTAAGATTATGTTTGGATAAAGTACTTTTGTACTTTTAAAAGTACAAAAAACACTATATCACGTTTGTTTCAAGTGTTTTCTACTTTTGATTTCATACTTTTATAAAGTATGAAAAACACCAAAAGCACTAGGCTTTTCATACTTTGTGCTTTTGGCTCAAATGTATTTTTGGTCTTCTGTGAAGCAATGTCACATGTGATTGTTAAGTGACTGCTTATGTGTCACTGTTGTACATGTGACTGTCACGTGGTAGCTCCAGGCCATTCAAGTGTCATCGTTATGTGACTGCCACATGTCACTATTATACATATGTCATTGACATGTGTTGTTGTTTTCTGATTGCCACATGTCACATGCATGTGTCATTATTTTTTGGTTGCCACATGTCACTGACATGTGTCACTATTTTTTGATTGCCATGTGTCACATAACAACACAAGTTGACACGTGTCACTACTATTACATGTGTCACTGGCATGTCATTATTTTCTGACTACCATGTGTTACATAACAGCACAAGTTGACACATGTCACTATTATGTGATTGCTGCATGTCACTATTGTACATGTGTCATTGACACATGTCATTGTTTTAAGGCTGCCACGTTTCACACGATGACACACATTGGCATGTGTCACCATTATGTGACTTCCACATGACAATATAATATAGCCACATATTACATAACAACACAAGTTGACATGTGTCACCGTTATGTCTATCACATGTCACTATTATACATGTGTCACTAACATGTGACAGTCACGTGTCACATGTATTTACTATTATATTTTTGCCAAATGGTAAATGATGCTTTTATTTTGAAAAGCATAGTTTACAAATTTTTTTGTAAACGGATTTGAAAGTAAAAATACAAACGAAAAAGATATGCAAGGTTCAAAATATCAATACACCTGATACGCCCGTAGAGGCGTATCCCGAAACACCCCCTGTAGGGGCGTATTGGGAATCCCCCAATACGGCCCGATATGTATCGATATTTTGAACCTTGATTATATCTTGATTATATGTACTTTGTACTTTGATGCTTTTAGAAGTATCAAAGTAAAAGTCTACCCAAACGTAGCCTAAGACTCCAACTTCTAACACCTCCAAACCCAGTCAAACAGCTCAACTATTTTAGCATCTCTGTTTTCTGCTATCAGGAATGAGGAGGGATATTCCTCCATCGAGGGTCTGTCACTGCACCAAGCATCTTGCTAGAAACGAATCCTCCTTCCATCTCCCACTTTTAGTTTTACTCCACAGATAAACTTTGGATGGACTTTCTCAATTCCCTTCCAAACTAAACAACCAAAACTTGAAGTAGTACTGCCCGGATCCCAACCTTCTCTACTTAAGTCAAATTTATCTACTATTATAGTTCTCCGTAAGCTCTGTGGCTGAGTTTTAAACAACCAAAACCACCTGCCCGGCACGGTTTTGTTTGGCTACCTTAGTCTCTTTACACCCAAACCGCACGTGGCCAAAGGATTGCAGACAAATTCCCAACTTCATGGATTTTTTGCTCACCTTCCTTACCACACCATAGAAAGTTCTTCTTTAGCATTTTTAGCATGTCTGCTACCTGGGTTGGAATAGGGAATAAAGATAGGTAATGTATTGGAAGGTTTTCCAGCGAGCTTTTTAACAAAGTTACCTTAGCTCCTTTAGATAAAAAATTTGCTTTCTATGCGGCTAACTTCTTCTCCAATCTTTCCACTACTGGTTCTCATATGGCTTTAGAGGTACATTTCGCCCCAATAGGAAGATCCAAATACCTTGTGGGAAGCTTTTCTACTTTATGATCCAACTCAGTAGCAAGGTCTTGTATATTTTGAACTTTACCTATGAGAAAAATTTCACTTTTTTGAAGGTTAATGCGTAAACCTGACACCGCTGCAAACCAGGCCATAATCATTCAAAGATGCACCATATTCTCCTTTCTGGCTTGAAGGAAAAATAAAGTGTCATCAACATACTGTAGTAAGGCTACCTCAGTATCCCCATGACAAACTTCGAAACCTTCCAAGTAACCACCTTCCAAAGCCTTGCTTGTCAACCTTGCTAAAGCCTCCACGACACATAAGAATAACAGGGGGGACAGAGGGTCTCCTTGTCTTAGTCCCCTAGAGCTCTTAAAGAAATAAACTGAAACTCCATTAAAGAGTATAGAGAACTTTGTAGGTGAGTACAAACCTTGATCCAGTTCTGCAACTTCTGACCAAAATTCATTTTTTTTTCAGGGCCTTATCAAGAAAGTTCCAATTTACTCGGTCACAGGCTTTCTCCAGATCCATGTTACAAACTACTCCAAGACTTCCCAGTTCCCTCTTTTATCTTTGATTCTATTAATTCGTGTGCAATAACCACACCTTCCAATGTCAACCTCTTGGGATGAAGGCACCCTGTGAGGCTGAAATAATACCCGATAGAACTTTCTTCAACCTGTTTGCAAGTGTCTTTGCTAAAATTTTATAAAAACTGCCCACCTAGCTTATAGGTTTGAAATCTGTAGAGCAGCATTTTCATGGAATTCCTTCAAAACATTCATAACACCAGACTTCAAAAAATTCCAGCACTTCTTAGAGAATAGCATTGTAAAACTATCATGCCCAGGTGTTTTATCTCCTTGCAAACCCACAATTACCTCCCACTCCTCCTCCTCTGAAAAGGTTTTTCAAGTTGAAGTTTCTGAACTTCTAAGTTAGAATCAACATGAATCCCATCAAGGCCTGGTTGGCATTTCCATTCTTCCTTACGTAAGTTATTCAGCAACCCATTCCTAAGGACTAACTCACCTTCCACCTATCTGCCATTCGCTAGACACAAAGAATCAGTCCAACTGCACCAAAGTGGGGTCTTCCTGATTGTTTGTCGTGGTAAATATGGCACCAGACAGTGGTAAGTCCACCAAGCTGTTTCCATTTACAAAGTCCGCAAAAGGCCTCATCCCTGTAGAATTGCGGACATTCCCATTTTTTTCATGTGCAAATCTGATGATGTTGAAGTCTCTTCCTATGCACCAGGGAATGGACCAATTTCCTCTTATCTAGTTGAGCTCTTCCCAGAAAACTAATCTCAAAGAGTCATCATTGGGTCCATACACGCCTGTGCCAATTCCCTGGAACCCATCTTTTCCAGAAACTTCAATCGAGGCTGAGAACTCCCCTATTAAGTGGTTGTGAACTTGTAAGTTTCTGAGTTCCAAATCACCAAAATCCCTCCTGTCCTCTCAGCGTTTAAGCATCTCCTTCCACATTGGCCCTCTCCCCAGAGATACTCTTTACAACTGCTGCCTCCTGAAAAAAATGGAATTATTATTTATATAAAAATACTAAATAAATAAAAATTTTCAAAAAAAAGTTGAAAATTGTAATTATAAAAACTGAAATAGTGATAATTATTGTATGATGTATACATGTTCTAGGGTCACGATATTGTTGATTGTAATGTTTCTCTTCATATAACCTGTTAAATTGTGCATTTCTCAAGTGTTTATACCTTATTAAAAAATAATTCAACATTGGATAATGTTTTAATGTATTTATGTGATTTGTATGCATTTCCCTAGTGTATCTAAGCATTTCCATATCTTCCGTCCATATCCATGCGTTTCCAAAGTGTATCCATATCTATATCCAAACTATCAGATATGATACTCGATGTTGATACTTTGATCCTTGTGGACAAGCTTTTTTTTTTTTTTATTATTATTTTTAACTTTAGGCTGTGGGATACAAAAGTGAGCCAAAAAAAAGTTTCAAGCATTTGGTAAGAAATGCTTTTGAAAACATAACAATCTGAAGTCAAAACACTTTTAAGCTCCACAGCACAAAGCCTATTTTGGGCTTTGGGATTTTGTGCTTTAAATCCAAACACAACCTAAAATTAAATTTGAGCATTTGGTTAGATATGCTTTAGGCTGAGGGAAACAAAAACAAGCCAAAAAGTGTTTCAAGTGTTTGGTAAGAAATACTTTGAAAAACATAACAATCTAAAGTCAAAATACTTTTAAGCCCCAAAAGTGTTTCGAGTGGCAACTAAGCTAGATTGTTTCTTTTTTTTAACCAAACTAGATTTTCTCATGGTATGGTTTCTTTTAGCAAACCAATTAGTCCAAGTGAAAGAAAATGTACTTGCTTTTTGTACCTGTGAGAGAACTTATGCAGTTGTATCCTAATGTTTCTTTTCTATTCTATTTTTTCTCTCTAGGAATTCTTATATAATGCTTAATATTTCTTTTATAACATACAAAATGCAAGCTCATATGCTTTCAATGCTGAAGCTGATAATTGTTTTCTTTTCAACATTTAGTGGAAAAAATTGCATATGCACTCAAAATGTTTCATGACATTTTGTACATTTTTCAATGTTCTTTTGAAGTCCTCACTTCACTCTGGAATATTTATTTTTTGAATCATGATGGGGTTCCACTCTCATAATGGTCATTATGTTTTTCTAGACTGCCCATATTTCATGACAGTCCATCAAATGTTGGCACATTTAGAGAAGTTCTCTGCAACAGAATTTTGCAACATGCCAAAGAGCTGGGAGGTGCAAAGGCCTTAATTAATGGGAACTTGGTAAAAACACTCTTCTATGTGGATTTAAGAAGTTTATTAGGTTTACTATTTCTAGGTACCTATTGTGTTAATGCTAAAAATAAGAAATGCTCATATTATGGATATATCTTTAATATTTAACTTGAATAAAAAACTAATTTCTTCATGACAATTTGTAGAAATGTGGTGAGATTCCTCACAAAGGTGATTTGTAGTTTGCAAGGGACATGGCATTTTAATTTGATGTTTTCTTGCATTGTCCTTGTGTGTGACAAGATGTGAAGCTAGAATCTTCTGAAAATTAGTTACTTTTTTTACAATGTTTTGTCTTCTCATCCTTATTTAATTCAAACTTTTGAAAAAGATAGAAACTATTGAAGCTTATGGAAGTTTTAATTTGTCTATTGATGCTATTTGGTTAAAATAATAATTAGTTGCATGAAACCATTTTGCTTTTTCTAATGCCAAGCTAAAGGCCCCCTTTTTGATAAATAGCCAAGATAAAGGCCCTAAAAAGCAGTGTTGCATGAATAGAGACATAAGAATTAGAATACAACATGTTTCTTGGAGTCTGACTTAGCAAGATGAAAGTACAAGAACTCATGGACATATCTATTTGTTGAAGATTAATCAGTTTTATGATGTTTTTCTGAGTAGATGTTTTATGTTAGTTGTTAGATAGGAGGTGGGGACCACAGTAGTTATGTGAGTCAAATTTTATTATGTTTTTGAGTGTTATGTATGCTGTTTTATGTTTTGCCGCCCTATAAGGGTATAGTTGTCTTTGTACTGTTCTATTATTTTTAGTATAAATAATAAGTGAAGGGGGCGGCCAGATTATTTGCTCTCTTTTCTTTTCAACTTCTCTTCTTCTCTCTCCTTCTCTCTTCCTTCTCTCTTCAAGAAACTACTTTTCTTTCATATTTTTTTAATTCAGCAGATTTCTACTTGGTATCAGAGCATCGGCTAGGGTTTCTTGAAGCATTCTCATGCAGCCCTAGATCAGCCGACTGCATGAAGTAGTAAATGGCTGATCGATCTACTATAGGTTGCCCAGTTCTTGGATTTTTTGGTGGGATCTAGTCATCAGGAAGGTGATCTACTGTTTGGCATCAAAATAAGGAAGAACTGGAGTATGGGGAAGAGTCCTAGAAAAGTTGGACTCTTTGTTTTTGATCTGATCTTGGGCGCCCAGGTATTGTTAGTTTTCTTTTGATTTTCTGAAGAGGGCGGTTTGGTTTCTGGAATTTTCTGAGCTTCCTGGAGTGATCAATTCACTTTTCGCTTTGTTGGGAGGTGTGGGGAGGAGAGAGATTTCTCTCCAGCTAGGGTTTTCTTCTTCTGGAAGGGTTGGTTTCTGTGTGTGTGATATTAAATTATTTTTTGAAGGTCTCCAATCTATTTTTTTCTTATTGTTGAACTTTTTTAAATAAGATGGAGAGTTAGAATACCGAGATGAAATGTACCGGTACTGTGGGACTGGGTATTGGAAGTAGTAGTGATATTTTTGGGTCTGTGATCATTTCTACAGTAAAACTTGATAGTACAAATTATTTGGAGTGGGCACAATCAGCTAAGATGGCTATTGGTGCTTGTGGAAAATTAGGGTGTCTCACTGGGGAGTAGAAGAAACCTGATACAAACTCTTCCCGATGGGTGCAGGAGAATTACATGATAATGTCCTGGCTGTGTAATTCTATGTTACCTCATATTGCAAAAAATTTCCTATGGGCTAATACTACTAAGGAGATTTGGGATGGAGTGACTGAAACCTACTCTTAGAAGCAAAATGAAGGTAGAGCCTACCAGTTAAGAAATCAGGTGATAAGTATGAAACAGGGAGAAAAACCTCTTGCTGTGTATTTCTCCATGCTGAAAACCCTATGGCAGGAAATAGATCACTTAGAAACTGTGGTATGGGAAAGTGTAAATGATGTAGCAACTTATCACAGACTGATAGAGAGGAATAGGGTTTTTGAGTTCTTGGTAGGGTTGAACCCTGAATTTGACATTGCTAGGCAGCATATTCTTTCTAGTGAGGGTGTGACACTCTCTCAAGCCTATGTCTTTGTCTCTAGAGAGGAGAGTAGGAGGAATGTAATGCTGAGACAGCTTGGGATTGACCAGTCGGCTATGGTTGGTACAACAAAACCTAAGCCGAATGGAGACAGGGAGAGTAGTGAGACTAAAAGGGAAGATAAGAAGGACTTGGTGTATGATTATTGCAAGAAGCCTAAGTATACCAGGGACACTTGTTGGAGGCTTCATCCAAATGTTATGCTTGCTTGGATAAGAAACAAGAAGGGAAATGCAAATGTAGCCACTATAGGAGACTCTTCAGCCCCTCTTTCCCAAACTGATTGGGAATCCATTGCAGTAGCAGCAGTGAGAACAGAATTGGAGAGGTTTGGACAACTTATGAGTAAGAAAGATTCACCTAGCTCTAGCCTTCCAGATGGACAGCAGAATGCAGGAGCCAACTACACCACTTCCTTTGCACATACAGGTAGTTCATATGCAA
Source organism: Nelumbo nucifera (assembly GCF_055504915.1). NCBI lineage: Eukaryota > Viridiplantae > Streptophyta > Magnoliopsida > Proteales > Nelumbonaceae > Nelumbo > Nelumbo nucifera. The sequence continues at coordinate 100,571,507 of NC_142649.1, forward strand.
TTGCAAATCTTGCATCCACTTCAGGTAAGGAGGGACCTCCTTGGATTATAGACTCAGGAGCATTTGAGCATATGACTAATGCCCCTACCCTTTTCAGTTCCTATCATTTATGCTCTGGTAGAGACAGAGTCTCTACAACGGAGTGTTCACATATGCCCATTGCTGGGAAGGGGACAGTTAGAGTGACCAATGATATAACTTTGTCTTCTGTTTTACATGTCCCTAGACTTCATACCAACCTACTGTCTGTTAGTTCTTTGACAAAAAAATTGAATTGTTCCGTGACCTTTCTTCCTGGTAATTGTGTTTTGCAGGATCTGGAGTCAAAGAAGATGATTGGGAGTGGTCGTGAGGTGAATGGAGTCTACCTTCTGGATGAGATTCCGAGACATCGGGGCCATCATGTTAGCAGTAGCAGTAGTAGTGGGTCAGAGTCAGTGAACCAGATTATGCTTTGGCACAATCGCTTGGGACATCTTTCTTTTAGTTCTTTGAAATGTCTTGTCCCAAAGTTGTTTGAGTCTGTTCAGTTATCTACTTTGGAGTGTGAGAGTTGTTAGTTAGGAAAGCATTGTAGATAGTCTTTTAAACCAAGTAATAAAAGAAGTACTTTTACTTTTAATATTGTTCACACTGATGTATAGGGGCTATATCATATCCCTTTCATGGGAGGATTCCGTTACTTTCTCTTGTTTGTGGATGATTATACATGATGTTCTTGGATATATTTGATGAGATCACGTGATGAGGTTCCTAACTTGGTACAACAGTTCCATCAGATAGTTTCTCACACAATTTGGAGTGAGAACTAAGGCTTTTAGATCAGATAATGCCAGAGAGTACTTTGAGAAGGACTTGACCACGTATCTCTTAGAACATGGTGTAGTTCATCAGAGCAGTTGTGCATAGACACTGCAATAGAATGGAGTTGCTGAGAGGAAAAACAAACACATTGTGGAGGTGGCAAGGAGTCTTATGGTGTGTGCTTCAGTTCCTGTGCAGTTCTGGGGAGATGCAGTTCTTATAGCCGTGCATTTGATTAACCGTGTTCATTCACGGAATTTGGGGTTTAAGGTGCCATTTAGTCTTCTTTTTCTAGATGGGGAGATATTTCATATACCTCTGAGGGTTTTTGGTTGTGTTTCTTTTGTTCACATTCTTGGCCCTGATCGCAAGAAATTGGATCCTAAGGCCAAGAAATGTGTTTTTCTTGGGTATGTTCAGAACCAAAAGGGGTATTGCTGTTATGACCCAGTGTTGAGGAGGAAATTTGTCACTATGGATGTTACCTTCTTTGAATCCACCTTCTTCTTCTCGAGTGGTTCTCCTCAGGGGGAGAGTTTTGGGGAGGAGAACTCACAATCTGTTCCTCTTCCTGTTTCTTTGGTGCCTCCATCAGTTCAGCCAACACCTCCATCAATTCAGCCAACACCTCCATTAGTTCAGCTAGCATTTGCATTAGTTCAGCCAACACCTCTAGTTTCATTACCTGAGCAACTACGGGTAGCCTTACAGAAATATTAGCGCCGACAGGTGATGGTTGACTCCACACATCCTCAACCCACACCACTCTGTCAGTCCTTCTAAAACTCCAGATTTGGCAGATATAGTTCCAGGTATTCCTCTTGAGACTGAGCCTGTTATGTTTTCTGATGATAATGTTTCTGTCCCTAACACCATTGTTGCAGCTGATCCCACTGACATTGATCTTCCCATTGCACTTCGTAAGGGGAAGAGAAAGTGTACAACCCACTGCATTTCACACCATCTTCTCTACAATGCCTTATCACCCTCCTACCGTGCTTTTCTTTCTTCCTTTGATTCTATGTCTATACCCAGGAATGTTACTAAGGCTCTCTCCAAACCTGAGTGGAAAACAACCATGCAAGATGAGATGGATGCTTTGGTAAAAAACCAAACTTGGGAAATAGTTGCTCTCCCCCAAACAAGGAGACAGTCGGATGTAGATGGGTATTCACAGTGAAGTATAAGGCCAATGGCAAGATAGAGAGGTACAAGGCAAGGTTGGTAGCAAAAGGGTATACTCAGACCTATGGTGTTGATTATTTGGAAACCTTTGCACCAGTAGCTAAGATGAGTTCAGTTCGTATCCTTTTATCTCTAGCAGCCACCTATTCATGGCCCTTGTTCCAGCTTGATGTCAAAAATGCCTTCCTCAATGGTGATTTACAGGAGGAGGTATATATGGACATTCTAGCAGACTTTTATGAAAATGTTGGTAAAGGAAAGGTGTGCTGAGTCAGAAAATCTCTGTATGGACTGAAACAGTCACCTAGGGCTTGGTTTGAGTAGTTCAGAGGGGCACTCATCCGTTTTGGATACACACAGACACAATTTGATCACACCCTCTTTGTGAAGATGAGAGATGCTCTGGTGTCAATTATGATTGTGTATGTGGATGATATAGTGGTGATAGGAAATGATCTGGAGGAGATTGATGATTTCAAAAAATCATTGTAGCAAGAATTTGAGATTAAAGATCTTGGTGAGCTCAAATACTTTTTGGGGATTGAAGTTGCAAGATCCAAGCATGGGATCTTCATTTCACAGAGAAAGTATGTACTTGACCTACTGTGGGAGACTGCAAAGCTGGGGACCAAACCAACAGACACTTCTATTGATCCAAATCACAGAATTAATGGTGTGGATGGTGAGTTGGTAAAGGATGTGGGGAGATATCAAAGAATGGTGAGCCGACTGCTATATTTGTGTATGACACGACCAGATATTTCTTATGCTATCAGTGTTGTGAGTCAGTACATGCATGCACCTCGGGTTCAGCACTGGGAAGCTATTGAGAGAATACTTGCATATCTAAAAAAGCACCCTGGCAGAGGCATTCTTTTCTCAAATCATGAGAATCTGAAGCTAGAATCCTATACAGATGCAGACTGGGTAGGATGCTTAGATAATAGGAGGTCTACATCAAGAGTGTGTACCTTTGTAGGTGGAAACTTGATCTCCTGGAAGAGTAAGAAACAAGCGGTTGTGGCAAGGTCAAGTGCAGAGGTTGAGTATAGATCCATGGCTCATGGTGTCTTAGAACTTCTTTGGGTTAGATCTCTTTTGAGTGAGATTGGGGTGAAAGCAGAGGAACCTATGATGTTATACTGTGACAATCGGGCTGCAATCAATATTGCCCACAATCCAATTCAGCATGATAGGACAAAACACATTGAAGTTGATAGACACTTTATAAGAGAAAGGGTAACAATCGGAGAAGTTTGTTTGCCTTATGTCTCTTCAGAGTTGCATCCAGCTGATGTTCTCACTAAAGGGGTGGCAAAGAACAAGCTTGAACATGATCTACACAAGATGGGAATGTGTGACATTTACTCCCAACTTGAGGGGGAGTGTTGAAGATCAATCAGTTTTATGATGTTTTTCTGAGTAGATGTTTTATGTTAGTTGTTAGATAGGAGGTGGGGACAACAGTAGTTATGTGAGTCCAAATTTTATTTTGTTTTTGAGTGTTATATATGCTGTTTTATGTTTTGCCACCCTATAAGGGCATAGTTGTCTTTGTACTGTTCTATTATTTTTAGTATAAATAATAAGTGAGGGGGCAGCCAGATTATTTGCTCTCTTTTCTTTTCAACTTCTCTTCTTCTCCTTCTCTTTTCTCTCTTCAAGAAACTACTTTTCTTTCATATTTTTTAATTCAGCAGATTTCTACTCTATTGAAAAGTATATGCTATAAAGTCAACTCCTAACTGCCCCCAAAAGTAGGGATGATCGTTTCTAGCCTGGCCTGGAAATTTCCAGGCTAGGGTCTAGGTCCACATCAGGTCCAGAAATTTCTAGACACCTTAAGCCTGGCCCATGATCACCCCTACCAAAAAGTGGGCAGTAGGCCAAAGGAATACAAAGGAACAAAACCAATTCATATAATAACTACAGGGCTTTACAAATTGATACCTGGCCCTGGTAAGCCCCATGCCATATCATCCCTTAGATTATGTTTGGTTTGAAGGAAAAAGTAGGGAAAGGAAGGGAAAGATAGGGAAACTATTACAAATCCTGTATAGATTTTCTTGCCTTTCCCTTCCTTTCCCTACCTTTTCCCTCAAACCAAACATAGCCTTATAGCTTCTGTTCTTGCTAAGGAATTGGCAAAGCATTTGCACTCCTAGGATTTGTGCCTCTTACCAAAGGTCTGAAACTCCAAGGAATCTCCTCTTGTTTCTTTATCCACTGAATTCTGGTTCAGCAGTAACCTTCCACTTCAACATCTTTCTTGCCATTCATACTCATCAATTTTAAACTTGTATCAAGGCAGTAGTTTGACCCTTACAGAATTGCCTTGTCCAATTGGGCCAGAAAAAAGCTGAGCAAAATATTGCTGTTATGTTCTCTTATCACACCCTCAACACCAGACTTCCCTGGATTACCAAGACTGCAACCATCAAAATTGAATTCTAATCTTCCCATGGCCAGAACAGTCCAATCGTCCTTTGCTGATTTTTATTAGTATCCAAGGATTATTTGCCACCCCATTAGATGTTCGTTTATGGTGACTAGTTAAAGTCATCATTTACCAAAAACCAATAAGCAACCTGTACCATATTAAGATTAATCAACTTATCAACCTCGAACGTTTCATCTTAAAACATTATTACATTTCTTTTGTTCCACAAACCCCAAATCATTCTTGCCATTTTACACTGTGATAACATTTTCCCTTTTCAACTCAAATATCATACAAATATTGTTTCCCTTTTCACATATTGTTTTCTTCTAATTGCGAACTTTTTCCAAGAGAGAGTTAACAATTTGACAACTCCACTACAAGTTACAAGGAAAAAACTATTAGTTCAGGTTCTTTAGGATAAGTTATTTCCAAAAGAGATTCCATTTTTTTCCTTTCCCGTATCTTAAATCCTCCTCTCAGATTTACTCTGCATTTAGCAATATATGTCTAAGCACTAATTTGATGAATTTAGACAAGAGTTCCCTGAAAAATAGCTTAATTTAAGGACATTCTAGCATTGGTTTCTACCATGAATTATGAGAACAAACTTATGGATTCTTAGGTCACATAGATTTTAAATGGGCATTGAGAATATATCCTTTATTTTTGTTGCAGATTGTAGGCACAGGAAGTTTGGTGTATAATGCCATGTTGGTCCAAGTATTCTTGAAAAGATGAAGACAAGTATTCACGACCATTATCAGAACGGAAAATTTTGATGTGAACGCCAAATTGATTGCGGATCTCGGCATAAAATTTCTGGAAGATGGCAAATAATTCACTTCTTTCTTTCATTAAATAGAGCCACGTCATTCTTGAACAGTCATCAACAAAAATAACAAAATATATGTATCCATTATATGACATCACTTTATAAGGACCCCAAACATCTGAATGAATTAAAGAAAAAAGACTCGACACACGGTTATCGACCCTAGAACGAAAGGGAACACGATGGTGTTTCCCAAATTGACATGACTCACAATCTAAAACAGAAAGTTGACTCAATGAAGGGACTAAGGACTGCAACACTTCCAACGAAGGATGACCAAATCTACAATTCCACTGGAGAGGAGAAATGGATGACTAAAGGGTCGTTGACGTTCTTCCACCACCATCAGGATAATACAGTCCACCGGCTTCATGCCCTCCACCAATCTTCATCCCCGTCTTGAGATCCTGAAAAACACACATAGAGGGGTAAAATGTGATGGAGCACTTAAGGGACTTGGTCAGCTTACTAACAGACACAAGATTAAATGGAAGCTTAGGTACAAATAAAACAGAGGATAGGGATACAGGGTCTAGGTCAACATTACCAACACCACAGATAGATGATGTGGAGCCATTAGCAAGGGTAACAGATTGTGATGTTGAGCAATGGGTGAGAGATGAAAACACACCTGGAGTTCCCGTCATGTGATCGGAGGCTCCAGAGTCAATAATCCAGGGGTTGGGTGTGGATGCCAAACAAGCCATACCTGAGTGTGCAAAGGTAGCTGTGTTCTGCTGCGACTTGGATTGAACAAACCTTTCATACTCATCCCGAGGAACACTCACCATCTCCTTGCCTGGGCCATCTGAGGGAGTAGAAGGCATCGGATCAGCTGCCCGGTTCTCCTATCTAGAGCTGAAACTGGTGTCACTAGTCATGGCATGGTTGGCCCACGTCGAGGGAGGACCATGTAAGTCATAGCAGTAGTTAATAGTATGTCCATCCAAACCACAATGAGTAAACTTCCGTGGACCCGAGCCACGTCCTCTACCACGAGCTCCCCCTGAATCTCTGCCTCCAGTACGACCACCACCACGGATATGTGTAGGTCCACCATTACCACTCCTGCCAGGCTGGGCTCCTCGAGCCCCACTTCTGCCACCTCGACCTCTCGATACTGCAAATGCTGATTTATCTGAGACATTAGAATCCATAGATCCAATGGAAGCCCTCCGAAGACGAGCAAACACCTCCTCTAAAGATGGAAGAGCAGATCCCCCTAGTATCTGGGCTCGTACTGGTTCATACTCAGACTTCAGCCCCACCAGAAACCGTGTCACATCAAGCTGCTCTCGCTGTTGCTGTTGAACTTTGACATCAGAAGTGAGAGGATGATAGACGTTTAACTCATTACGGATATTTCTCACATTGGCATAGTACTCCTCAAGGCTCTGATTTCCCTGTTGCAGATTGAAGTATTCCTGATACAGTTGATATACCCTAGTGGTATTATCCTGACCTGAATACAGTTTCTTAGCATGATCCCACACCTCTTTGGCTGTGTCAAGAAACATGAAGTTCACATTGATTCTGAGTTCCATACTGTTCCACAACCATGTGATGATCTGTGCATCTTCCTGTTCCCAGTCTTCCTGAGAATTAGCGGGGGGTTTCTCCTCTCTTATGTGCTTCACTTTCTTCTTCACCTTCAGAAAAACCTCTACAGACTTGGCCCAAGGGACATAGTTCTCTCCATTCAGTTTAATGGAGGTCATTTGGACATTCAGGTAGTCAGTAGATATCATGACACTAGGTTTACTATCACTGTTATCTGCCATTGCCGAACTCCCTTATCACTGAATTCTGAGCACTACACACTGCACACTACACACAAACACTTCACTGAAATCTGCACACTGATTTCAATAGTAATAAATGCTGAGAACTGCAACATCACAAACCCTACTCACCGAAATCTGCACCCTGATTTCAGCAATATTAAATGCTGAAAACTGCAACACCACAAACCCTACTCACCGAAGTCTGCACACTAATTTCAGCAATATTAAATGCTGAAAACCACACTTGTAACACCACAAACCCTAATCCACAACTACCGGAAGTTTCCCCATTAAGTAGACACTATTGCCCTTCGAATCACACACAAACCAGAATAAACCCTAGCATAAACCCTAGCATACTGCAATCTGAAAACCCATCATACGAACTGTGCTACACCTCTCATGTATTCCATAACAGAAAATATGCATAAAAAGAAACTTTACCCCATCGCCTGAAGGCCAACCACACGAAGGACTGAGACACCACTGCACCACACGTACCAGCCCTAATTAGGGCTTAGAAACCACAGCAACCAATCACCAACGACACAATCGGAGGCATAGGAACCTCCAAGGGAAGAGGGCGATCACTCCTTTTCAGCCCTTTTCCCAGTCTCCAACTCACAGCTGAGAAACCCAAGAGAAACCCTAGTTCGGATGCGCAGAAGACAGAATTCTAGCAAGTCTGATTTGTTCAATGTGGCTCTGATACCATGTTGAAGTTCGACCTGCCCTAGAATTCTGTCTTGTTCGTTGACTGTAAAGTAAAGTGAACAGCAAGAAGTAGTAGGAGAGGAAAGAAGAAGAGAGAAAAGAGAGAAGGTCTGGTTCGAATTAGAGGAAAAAGTTATCCCTAGATTCGGCCAGACCTGTTATTATATTATTAACTTATTGGAAAAGACTTAAGTGCCCTTATTTAAGTAAGAGGCACTCGAACTAACATAACAGTACACATCAACATTCTCAACAAGTGCAAAGACCAAAATACCCCTTCACTAACACCACTAACACTCTCATACTTGAAATAACATTTTTTTTTCATAATATTTTATATGCTTGACTCATTTTATTTAGCTCTTGTATTCCCTGTGCATGATGGGGTTTTTCTGTCTTACATGCATATTTTAGGTGGTTGAAGATGAACCATGCACTACAGATGGTTCACATGATGTTGAACTGCTTTTACCATTCATTAAGGATGCACCGATTGAAGGTATATTATACTCTTGTAAATTACCAAATTATTTTTTACTTGTACTTTTTCAGTCTTTTTAATCCATCCAATGCCAACACTTTGAAATTGATGTTAAAGCAAGCAGCCAAAAGGAGGTTGCCGGTATTGTGATCTTTACTGGATCCATATGTTCTTTTGCATACTTGAGTCCAAAGGAACCTATTTCACAAGCTATAGCTGATATAAAGGTATTAAAATGTAATCATCCTCAGTATTAATCTTTAAATTCTACCTACGTGTTATGTGGCTTAGTTTAGGTTCAGTAGTCAAATATTGAATAAATTTACAAGCAAACATGAAGTCATTCCCTTCATTTCTTGGTACTCAACAGGTACAGATTTGTCATGGAGAATTGAAAATCCAATATGTAGTTGATATTACCACATCCCAGTGGATTCTGGCATGTCTCTACATCTAACATGATTATGCATGCCAGTGAGATAATGCTGTCTGCAATGCTGCTTATGTAATTAGTTATGAGAGTATTCTGTGTGTCTTTCATTGTTTCCTTACCAAGCCTCTAAAGCTTTTTATATGGATGGTATTACTTAGAGCAGGTCTCACATGTTCTTTTTCCTTTTTGACAACTTGGTATTGATTCTTAATTCTAAAGTTGTTAATAGCATCATGTATTTGGTGGCGGTTGTATGACTAGGTTTTTTCTTGTCTTCTGTGAGAATGTAGGACTGTAGGTGTAGAGCTAGGAAGTAGGAACAAACTTGGGTCCTCAAAAAATTTTCTTACTGTAGTGTAGTAAATGCTTTGGTCAATACTTGAACTTTATGTGTATATACCCGGGTGGTGCTTGGAAATCTGAAAAATTGCCACCTACATCAAACTAATAAGACAAGTGGTCATCCTCCTTTCCATGCAATTGGTTACACCTTTGAAAGGCCCACTTATATCAGAAATTTTACTCTGATCAGTAAGGGCCTGTTTGTTTCCTCTGATGTCTGACATTTGAAAATTGTAATAATTACTTTAAGAGGTGTATTGGAGTCGGAGAACTTTTTTCTTGGTTATATATTTGAATGTAGACAATGTTGTTCTGAAATCTGAATGCTGATCTTTGAAAAATAGCGATCGACTGTTTCAACCCTGGATATGAGAAAGTTTCTTTAACTATTTAATAAAAGGGTTAGTTACTTGTATATACCCTTTACATTTGAGAAACTACTTATATATACCCTGAACTTTCAAAAACAACTTATACATGCCTTGTTGACCGGACCCATATAACATAAACAGGACCACTATTAGTGCACCGTTTAGAGCCATTAATACCTTACTCCAAATGCTTTCATAATATCAATATTGCTCCAGATTCTATGACAAAAAACCAGAACCCAGAAATTGAATATTTCTGGGTTAGCCTACAAACGACTCTCTCTCTCTCTCTCTCTGGGGTTTAGCAACTTTGTAATTGCTCCATTATCTGAGTTTTCTCCATTCAGGGGAACCACCTTCAACACAAGAGCTGCTTCAAGTTCAAGACTACCTCTTCAGCTGGAAAGCAACCGGAGAGTCCACATGAACAGACTCTTTGCAACCCTTCAATCCATGGTTCCCAATCTCTTCCATAAGGTTACTGGGATCTCTTCTTAATTCACTCACTTTCTGGTAATTTTGTGGCTCTGTAACCCACCACCTTTTGATATATATCTATATACTACTGGTAAAGGGACACCAAGTAGTTCCGGCATCTGTTTTGCATCCATTATCGATTGATTGGATAGTACTACAATCTCAGTACAAAATGGATTAGAGAACATTGGCATTGAGGGTGTAGTGTTTGCATCATTAATCGTCTCGGAAACTAGTTTTCCTCTTGAAATTCTGGCAGTGATTGCGTCTTTCACTGAGTGCCCTTGTCATATGCCTTTTAAGAAAAAGAAGTTGAAATGATTTCAAGCAGAAGAAGAAAGAGCTTGAGGAATGCTTAGAAGAGTTAAAGCAATAAAAGGCAATGGCAGAAGTGGCGGCAGCCAGGCAGGCAGTGTGCCTGCCCACCCATCAGAATGCATCATTGCCGGTAGACGTTACAGTTTCTGGAAAGGTGTGGTTCTTTGGGTCGAGAAGAGAAAACGATTGAGAGGAAAAAAGAAAAGAGGAAAAAGAGAGGAGAGAATGGCATGCTTTGAAAATTTAATCAACAGTTTAAGGACAATTCGGTCCTTTAAGTTTTATCAGTTGGAGTTAACGTTTGAAAGGTTAACAAGATATATACAAGTTGTTTTTGAAACTAACAGGCCCTAAGTTATCAGGTTACCACTTATTATACATAAGCTTTAATTTACTTTTAACATTTTGAGACTTTTATGAAGACAAGAATCTCCCTCATATCTTTATTTAAATAGAAAAAGCTGTAATAGCCACAATAACTTCTTGGTAGCTTTACCAGACTTGTTTTTATTGTTTAGACGTAAAAATAAGCTCTTATCCCAATAAGATATAATGAGATGTAAGATTTTGAGCTGCCATGCTAAATTAATAAGATAATAGCAAGGAGTTTTCAGCAAGAGTTATTGTGGATTTTATTTATTGTATCCAAACCATGCATGATCATGCTTGGAATGTAAAAGGAGAGGGAGATTCAAAGCTGGTCATTTCTTGGGCCAAGAATAAACAGCTCATGCCATGGATCTTGAGGCATGAGTTTAGGAAAATAGAAAGCATCACACAGGGGCTGAACATTACATTCAATTGGGTGAGGACTGCAAATGGGATGGCTGATACTCTAGCAAAATAAGGGGTATATAGGCAACAGTTGTTTTGGGCGCAATTGTAACATATGTAACTTGTGGGGATTGGAACTCTGATCCTTTATGTTATCATGATTTAGCATTTCTTAATAAAAATTATCAGTTCTTGCTGATAAAAAAAAAAGTAAAAGAAGGTATGTCTGTGTCTAACACTTTAATAGGTGCTTGCGTCTCTTAAATTCTTGGCATAATATCCTCCATCAACTCCCTCAATAAGATTCTCCACAAGTAGATAGCATGAGGGAGTGTTTTCCTTTAGGTTGTGTTTGGTTTAAAGGAAAAATTAGGGAAAGGAAGGTGTTAGTAAACTCTAGCAGATTCTAGGTTGAAGTAGAGAAGAAGAAAGAAAAGAGAAAGAAGAAGAAGAAGAAGAAGAAGAAGAAGAAGAAAAAGAAAGAAAGGTTCGGCCAGACTAGAAGAGAGTCAAAATCACTCTCCCCTAGCTGACCCACTTGTATTTATTCAAAAACATAGAGTTACAGGAAAGACCATTTTGTCCCTCATAGAAGATGGGACACATAACTTAAACTCAGATACAATAGACCTTTCACTCTCAAGCAGATAATCCAGAATGGCCAAAATACCCCTGACTCGAGCATTCTAACACTCCCCCTCAAGCCGGAGAGTATATATCATATAGTCCCAGCTTGTTACAAATGTAATCTATTCTTCCCCGAGACAATCCCTTTGTGAGGAGATCTGCCCACTGATTTCCTGAGCTCACATGAGATGTGGTTATCACCCCACTTATTACTTTATCTCTTACAAAGTGACAATCAACCTCGATATGCTTAGTTCTCTCATGAAAGACGGGATTGGAAGAGATGTGAACAGCAGCTTGGTTATCACAGTATAATTTCATGGGTTTGTCAATTGAGAATCCCATCTCTTGAAGCAAGTTCTTCAGCCATACTAGCTCACATGTGGTATGGGCCATAGCCCTGTACTCTGCTTCTGCACTACTTCTTGCCACCACTGTTTGTTTCTTGCTCTTCCAAGTTACAAGATTGCCACCAAGGAAGGTACAATACCTTGTAGTTGATCTCCTGTCTAATATAGAACCAGCCCAGTCAGCATCTGTGTACCCTACTATCTCAAGAGTTCCTCCACTTTGGTATAACAAACCACGACCTGGAGCACCTTTTAGGTACCTAACAATTCTCAGAACAGCTTCCCAGTGAGGAACCCGAGGATGTTGCATAAACTGGCTCACCACACTCACAGCAAATGATATATCTGGTCGGGTAATGGTCAGGTAGTTCAATTTGCCCACCAACCTTCTGTATCTTCCAGGATCATCAAACTCTTCACCCGCATCAACACTCAGCTTGGCATTGAGTTCCATAGGAGTCTCTGCTGGTTTAGCACCTAACAACCCTGTTTCTTCAAGTAGATCAAGAACATATTTTCTCTGACATAGGTTGATCCCATGTTTTGACCTCGCAACCTCTATTCCCAGGAAATATTTCAGCTTCCCCAGATCTTTCGTATTGAAGTGATCTTGTAAGAATTTCTTCAACCTGTTGATTCCATTGCTATCACTCCCAGTTATGACAATATCATCCACGTACACGACTAGTAAGATTTTCCCATCCTTTGAGTTATAGCTGAACACAGAATGATCAACCTGACATTGTTTCATCCCAAAGGCTTCATCACTTCACTGAACCTGCCAAACCAAGCACATGGAGATTGTTTCAGTCCATAAATTGCCTTTTTGAGCCTACACACTTTGCCAGACTCCCCCTGAGCAACAAACCCTGGTGGTTGCTCCATATACACCTCCTCAACTAGATCACCATGCAGGAAGGCATTTTTGATGTCAAGTTGTACGAGAGGCCAATCATACATAGCAGCTAATGAAATCAGCACCCGAACTGAACCAATCTTAGCCACAGGAGAAAATGTCTCCATATAGTCCACACCATACATCTGAGAATAACCCTTGGCCACCAACCTCGCTTTCAATCGCTCCACATTGCCATCAGGAAGATACTTCACTATGTAGACCCATTTACACCCAACTGTGTGCTTACCGGAAGGAAGAGCGGTGAGTTCCCATGTGTGATTATGTTGTAGAGCAGAGAGTTCTTCTTCCATGACTTGCCGCCACCTTGGGGAGGCAAGAGCTTCCTGGACAGTCTTGGGAATGGGAACAGATGAGAGTAATGATATAAATTTGCAATGAGAAGCGGAAAGGTGAGTAGTAGAAACATAGTGTGAAATGGGGTGAGAAGTACAAGTACGTTTACCTTTTCGCAGAGCAATAGGAAGATTAGGATTTGAAGGAGAAGGAGCAGTAGCAGGATCTGTCGACAGGGGCTGAAGTGGAGGAGGGCCCGATGCACTTCTGCGGGTATACACTTGAGTGATTGGCGGCTTCTCAGTAGTAACAGGCATTGGATGTGCATTTGCAGTAGAAACAGGAGCTACTGGAAGGATGTCCACAACAGTTACAGGAAGGGGAACCACAGAGGGAGAGGAAGAGACCCCAACATCTGAGAAGAACGGAACTGACTCAAAGAAGGTGACATCAGAGCACATAAACGATTTATGGGATTTTGGGTTATAACACTTATACCCTTTCTAAGTCCTTGAGTAGCCAAGAAAGATACACTTAGTAGCTCGAGCATCTAGCTTGTCTAACCCAGGCCCCAAGTGTTGAACAAAACAAACACATCCAAAGATTCTTGGGGTAAGAGGAAATGGAGATAAAGTGGGAAACAACACGAAGAAAGGGGATTGACTTCCAAGGATTGACATGGGCATCCGATTGATCAGAAAACAGGATGTAAGAACAGCATCACTCCAAAAATGTTTTGGGACATTCATATTAATCATCAAGGATCGAGCAGTTTCAAGAAGATGTCGATTTTTTCGTTCAGCTACACCGTTTTGTTGTGGGGTGTAGGCACAAGAAGTTTGATGAATGATCCCATGATGTTCTAGGTATTGCTGAAATGGTGAGGAGTTGTATTTTTTGGCATTATCGGAGCGTAGAATTTTAATATGAACACCAAATTGAGTGCGTATTTCAGCATAAAATTTTTGAAAAATAGGGAACAACTCACTACGATCTTTCATAAGATAAATCCATGCCATCCTTGAAAAGTCATCAACAAAGATTACAAAATACTTATACCCATTGTATGACACTACTTTAATTGGACCCCATACATCGGAATGAACTAAAGAGAAAGGACTTGAGACACGACTATCAACTCTTGGACTAAATGAGACTCTATGATATTTACCCAATTGACATGACTCACAATCTAATGATGAAAGATGACTCAAGGAAGGAACCAGTAACTTCAAGGCCTTGAGAGAAGGATGACCAAGTCTGCAGTGCCACTGAAGAGGAGTAAGAGATGACTGAAAAGCTACTAGAGGACCACCACCATCAAGGTAATATAATCCACCTGCTTCATGCCCTCCACCAATCTTCCTCCCCGTCTTGAGATTCTGAAACACACAAGAAGAAGGGTAGAAGGTTACAGAACAATTAAGAGACTTGGTTAATCTGCTGACAGACATAAGGTTAAAAGGAAACTTAGGAACATATAAAACAGATGATAAAGGCAAGGAGGAGAGATTAACATCACCAACACCACAGATAGGAGATGTGGAGGAGTGGGAAAGGGAAGAAAATACATCATGAGTCCCAGACATATGGTCCGAGGCCCCGGAGTCAATGATCCAGTGTGAGTCTTTGGAAGCTAAGCAAGCCATACCTGAATGGGCAAGTGTAGCGGTGTTCTGCTGAGATGTTTGAATGAACTGCTCATATACTGCATGTGGTACACTCACCATTTCCTTCTCAGAAGCACAAGTAGATGTGGAGGGGATTGGGTCAGTTTGCTGACTTTCAGTAATTGTGTCACTACCCTTAGTCCTAGCATGGTTAGCCCAAGTGTTGGGTGTACCACGCAAATCATAGCAGAAATTAACTGTGTGCCCCTCTAAACCTCAATGTGTACACTTTCTCTGAGTGTAACTCCTTCCTCTTCCCCGACCTCCCCCTGAGTCTCGACCTCCAGTCCGACCACTAGCCCTGCTAAACATGTGACCACCACGGTTGCTTGGGAGTCCACTCCTAACACCACCACTTCTATTTCCACGACTACCCCCTTTAGTCACTACCAAACCAGATCTGTCAGAGAGAGAAGAATGTTCTACCGACTCAATGGATGTCCTCTTAAGACGAGCAAAAACTTCTTCAAGTGAGGGAAGAGCAGATCCTCTCAATATTTGTGCTCTGACAGGCTCATACTCAGCCTTCAACCCCACAAGAAGCCTTGTCACATCAAGCTGCTCACGTTGTTGTTGTTAGATCTGAACATCTGATGTTAGAGGATGATACACATTAAGCTCATTACGAATGTTCCTCAAACTTGCATAGTACTCTTCTAAGCTTTGACTCCCTTGCTTCAAATTGAAATACTCTTGGTACAACTGATACACCCTAGTTGTATTGTCTTGTCCAGAGTACAACTTCTTAGCATGATCCCAGATTTCCTTAGTTGTATCTAGGAACATGAAGTTCACACTAATCTTTGGTTCCATGCTGTTCCAGAGCCATGTCATTATTTGTGCATCTACTTGTTCCCAGTCACTGAACCCAGGGGAATCAGAGGGAGGTTTCTCCTCTCTTACATGTTTTACCTTTCTCTTGGCCTTCAAGAACACCTCCACAGATTTTGCCCACGGTACATAATTCTCACCATTCAACTTGATGGATGTCATTTGAACACTTAGATAGTCTGGAGAAAGCATGGCACCTGTTTTGTTATCATTCCCATTTTCAAATGAAGCCATCTTAATTATTTTACCTTCAAATATACAACACAACCTCACACTCTTTCACAAGACTTATCTCACTTATAACACCACCAATTCCAGCTTCTTTAAATACACATTACACACCACACACTAAGGCTGAAATCACTCAGTCTTCACATCAAACACCTGGGCTGCACACTGCAAAACCATTCACCATCAACACACTAAGACTGAAATCACTCAGTCTTCACATCAAACACCTGGGCTGCACACTGCAGAACCATTCACCATCAACACACTAAGACTGAAATCACTCAGTCCTCACATCAAACACTTGGGCTGCACACTGCAGAACTGATTACACACAAGGTATAGGAGATCACTTTTAAATATTTTTGAAACATAGATACACCAATCACCACGACACAACCACCACCAATCTACTGCTGTTGTGAACTTCAGCAGTCGACAACTCTTCTTTCAACATACATACGAAGAGAAATGCAGAGGAACATGACTGAGATGCATATCAGTCACACTGAGCACCACCACCACAACCAACTTTTGAAACAAAAAAAGAAACATTCACAGTCCCTTGGACAAACAACAGTAGTGTTCATACCTGTCCACATTCAGCCCTCTTCGATACTGAATAGAGGGTTTAGTATACCACTCCAACGACCACCACAGCAACGACCGGAGGCATCCTCACCTCCAGGCCCACAAAACGACAGCTCCTTTTCAGCCCCTTATCGAACCTCCACTCAGGTCAGTCGAAAAGGAAGAAGATGACTGTGAAAGTTGGCGGCGAACCCAGAAAGAGAACAGCAGCAAGAAAGAAATGAAGATACGACCTTACAGCTCTGATACCATGATAGTAAACTCTAGCAGATTCTAGGTTGAAGTAGAGAAGAAGAAGAAGAAGAAGAAGAAGAAGAAGAAGAAGAAGAAGAAGAAGAAGAAGAAAGAAAGGTTCGGCCAGACTAGAAGAGAGTCAAAATCACTCTCCCCTAGCTGACCCACTTGTATTTATTCAAAAACATAGAGTTACAGGAAAGACCATTTTGTCCCTCATAGAAGATGGGACACAACTTAAACTCAGATACAATAGACCTTTCACTCTCAAGCAGATAATCCAGAATGGCCAAAATACCCGACTCGAGCATTCTAACAGAAGGGAAAGGTAAGGAAACCTTTACAAACCTTGTATTGGTTTTCCTACATTTCCCTTCCTTTCCCTACCTTTTCCTTAAAACCAAACATAGCATTAAGTTTTTATAAGGTTCTCTGGGGTGAAGGATTAGATGTTTCTCTTGCCTAGAATTTGGGAAGCCTAGGCCCCTTGTTGCAGTTTTTATGTGATACAAGTTCTGGTTTTGATATGAAAGCATTTGGTAGATTTAAAGGGTGGAGGGTGCTTCCATCTTTTGTAATTCTTAAACCCTATGGTTTTATTTCTAATTTTCAAATTCTATAGAAAACATGTTCAAGTCTTAGAGCAGTCACTTTATGTAAAAATAAATAAATAAATAAAAATACAGCCAAAGGTTATGTCTGTATTGAGTCTACCTCTCCCTAAACCCTGGATAGCTGGGACCAAAATTGAGTACTGGCCTATTTAGATTCTAGATTGATTTATTACCACTTATTTTCTATGTACTGCCAATGATGCAGCTCTTGAAGCTCTCGTTTTTATAGAAGATGCAGCTTTTGTATGTATCCCTTTATTTCGTTTTATCTATGTCTTAAAGGACAATGGTTGGTCTTCTTTGTTTAGGGGGATATAATCATGAGTTTGCAAAGCAGATTGGATATAATATGTGATGAGGCAGAAGATGTTACTCATTCAGCTATTGATGATAGTGAGGAAGCAAGCAATGAGATATCAACTGAGAGACCCATCCCCCAACATATTTTGCAATTGTTGAGGTAAGTTGATGCTTTCTTCCAAGATTGCTATGAAGTTCACAAATATATGCCAAACTTGGTTTTTGATTGCTTGTCCTAGCCATGGATAAAGGAGGAAGTTGTAACTGGCTGGAAGCAATCATAAGATATGCCAAACCAATTTGACATGAATTCTGAACCCTTATTTCTCTTGGTAAGCCATGTTCTGCATTATCACCTGGGTGCAAATATATGGCCATAGAAGGATTTGTGCAGCTGAGTGCAAATAGGGGGATAAATCTTTGTTGGTTGACCAATTGATAGATCGCTCTAAGATTACCTACAACGATAAATGGCTTTCATCAAATTCTTCTTTCATAATCACTGACAATCTCTATATCTCAATCTCATATATATTTATATATTTGAAATTTTGGACAAACCTGAGAAGTTGTTAGATCCCAAATGTTTCTTTGCCTACTTCATTTCATCTTTTTCTTCTGTAGAACTTGTCTACCTTCTCCTAATCTTCTGAGTTTATTTGTTAACCTTTCTTATTTTGTTTGAATCTCTGTATATTTGATTTATGGTTCTTCCTACTTAATGAGACGTATAGCCCTGATATTTTCTCCCAACGACCATTGTGGTTATTAGATCCCAAACTTCAAATCCCTCCTGCTTAAGCAGGTGCCAACAAGTCTGAATATGAATCAAACTTATCCATCTCTAATTTATTCTGTGCCTGAAGTATTGGCTTCTGTTATCCAGCTGGTTTTAAGTTATTAACTGGTAAGACATGTTCTCTATTAACCAAAATTAGTTCATACTTCTCATACTTCTCAGTACTTAACTAGCCCGGAGAGGTTGCAACTCGTGCCTTTCCTTGGGGACTTTGTACTATTGTCTATTGCTGTTTAATAAAATTATTTCAATTATCAAAAAAAAATTAGTTCATACTTCTCAGTATACAGGGTGTCTGAACAATTGCCCATACATGCACAGATGCACAATGCAAAAATAGGTGCTTGCCACCTTATGCTAGAGTTACCTTTAGTTTGTTGAATGTTGTCAGCCTAGTGCCGGATGCACCAGTCATTTATAATTAGGTTTTTTTTTTGATGAATCATTTATAATTAGTTTTTAACCATATCAATTTCCAGCATACCAACTTATTGATTCTTCATGCATTTTTAGCTTGTATTGTCTTTACTAACTACTAGAGTTCATATCCCTTAGGATGAGTATCTATGTTTTTTTTTTTTTTTTTTTAATGGTAAATAATGACCTGGCACCTAGTATCCTATCAGTTTTTGCATCTGTCACTAAAACCAATATTTTCAATGTATATGACATTAAACAGACAGAATGATGAAACAGGATTCATGTAGCTGACCCCATATAGTTGGGATAAGTCTTAGATGATGACGATGAATAAAACCAATATTTTTAGGGAAAAATCCTTGAACCTCACCTGATGTTTTTAACAATACTAGTAAATGTGTATGCACGCTGCACGTGGTAATTTCAATAATAGCTAAAAAAATGGTAATTTCAGTATGCTTATCTAAACCCATTATAAAAAGATAATTAAGTAATCAAAGCATGGTGTGCTTGTGCATTTAAATTATGCATTTCCATTTCCATTGCTAATAAAAATACTGTTTATTTATGAAGTCTATATTTATTTAATATGATAAATGTATGATATTAGATGCCTGCACAATTTTTTTACAATTCTTTTGTATTTTTCTATATTTATTGTTTTTATCAATTTAGAGTTTTTATTACATAATTATGACATAATTGGTATGCAAGTAGTTGAATCATTAGGGGTGCAAGTTGTAGGAGTGCAAAATGGATCAGATCATGATTTGATTTGAATTCAAAGCTGATATGATTGAAAATAGGATCGAATTCGAATCACCTTTATATATTGCATTTTTGTAATTTGATTTTTTACATTATTTATGTTGTTTTATAAAAATAAATGTATATATAATAAAAATGGTTGAAAAATATGTGTTTTTTTTTGTTTTTCTTTGTATAGACTGTTTTATTTCTTTTCTTTTTCCTATTAATAAATTGTTAAACCTTACAGACTTATGGGTAATCAAATCGGATCAAATCAGATTCTGATGTCCAATATCCTTAATGGATTCAAATTCAAATTAATCTTTGTGAGATCCATCAAATCATTGGATCGGATATAGGATTAACATTATTGGATCGGATTCAGATATACCCCTATCCAAATTCAACCCAATCCATTTGCATCCATAGCAAGTTGGGTGGGTTAGGCCTAATTTAAGCTCAATCTAGGCCCAACCCTAAGAATTGGGTTTAAGGAGCGCAAGCCTAATCTGTCCAATCCAGGCCTAATTGCACTGGAATTTGATGCACTTGTGTTGGGTTCGGGTCAGGGGGTTGGGCTTATGTTGCTAAATCAGCCCATACTATAAGTCTATAATTTGGCATAAATGAATGTGTTTATGTATTTATATACATATTATATATGCAAATATGTCTCTATTTGTATATGGTTGGGCTGGGCTCAACCTACCCAAGGGCTAGGTTCAAGCCCAATCCCAAAAATAGAAAGGACCAACTTTGGGCCCACCCAAGCCAAGGACTGAAAATCCAAGACTAGCTTGTCTTAAATCACAATCTAAGTCAGTCCAATCTCAAGTTGGGTTGGGTTCACCTAAGTAGACCTCTATGGACCGTTGACCACTACTTAGAAAATAGTTCTCTTTACGAGTTAGTTTAACTTTCTATTCTATTTTATCATTAAGAAAAATAACTTTATTTATCACACTTATTTTTTTTTTGACATGATAAATACATATTTTTTATTCAAAATTTCTCTATTTTTTTAGTAATTCTATGCTTTTATCTTTTTTGAAATTTTTATTTTACCCATTTGGCCTAAAAGGTTGAACCATTAATCCACCACTTTAATAGGAAAATGATTTTGTTTTTGGATAGTTTTTAAATTTTATATTTCATTTCAATCATTAATAAATAATTCTTATTAATTGTCATACTTATTTTTTAATATGATAAATATGACTCCATGGGCTTACCCATTTAATCCGATGATTTTAACTACTTACCTGCCATCTGAATTGAATGATGGTTTCGCTTTCATGTCAATTTTAAATACATAGGTTTTGTATTGTTAAAATTATTAGATATTAATTTAATTAGTATAATTTATTAGTGAGAAATCAAAATATAGGACTTGGAAGAATCCCTTATGAAGTCCAATTGCATTGGATTGGAACTACTTTTTAATAGCCCTTTTATTTCAACAATGACTTATAATATTAGCTGTCTTAATTATGGTGCTTTATCAAAGTACACATTTTTCCCCAAGAAATTCAGTGATTAAGGGGTAATTTATGTCTAATGAAAATTCCAGAAACCAGACCCTATTCGCATTTTTATAAGTAGTATAGAATCTATAGATTAAATTCTCCCCTCATTTTTATTTTTGAGAAACGGGTAAAGTATTGTATTAATCAACTCAAAAAACATGTACAATGCCCTGCTCAATAAAATCTCCCCTCAGTACTATCTTTATATCCTTAAACATCCCCTATTAAATGGTTCTGTGGTTAACCTTTTATAGTGTTTTGGATTTTTTTTTGTTCATGACATATTATTAATTGATGAAACTAACGAAGGATTAAATGTAAAACTAGCTTTATGAACAACTGCATTAGAAGCAAAAGATTTTAAAATAAGCAGGACTAAAACAGAATATATGTAATGTAAATGAGAGATTGAGATAACTCAATGTGACCTCTTTCATTACCTTGGATCCGTAATTCATAACAAAGGAGAGAATGAGGAGGATGTGGCCCATAGAATTAGAGCGAGATGTGTGAAATAGAGAGTTGCATCCAGAGTCTTATGTGATAGGCAAATAAAAAGGAAAATTCTATGAAACAGTTGCACGGCCAGCTATGTTGTATTGAGCAGAGTGTCAGACGGTTAAGATACAGCATTTCCAAAATAAATGAATGTGGAAGAAATGAAAACGCTTAGATGGATGAGTAGTAAAACGAGAAAGGACAGGGTTAGAATTGAAGTTATATGAAAGAACCTAGTAGCTGCTCTAATTGGTGATAAATGAGACTGGATTGAGATGGTTTGGTTATGTGCATAGAAAAACATCTATTACACCTGTTAGAAAAAATGATTTGTTACAAGTAGACAGGGCTAGAAGAGCTAGGGGCAGACTGAAAAGGACTTGGGTGGAAGTAATAAGAAATGATTTAAGTATCCATAATTTAACAATGGATATGGAACTGAACAGAATGGAATGGCGAAACAGGATTCATGAAGCCGTTCCCATTTAGTTGTGAGAAGGCTTAGATGATGATGATGGTGATAATGATACCCTTATAGGGTTTGGATATTTGAATCTAATACCAAAAATGTCCTACATGGGAAAAATACTAAGCCTCTCCTAAATGGGGAGACTATGGGAAAACTATGGTTTTAAAAGCATGGGAAAACCTTTAAACCTCCCCTGAGGTTTCTTATAAATACTAAAACCATATTTGGCCAAAGATTTGAACCAGAAAACTGGGAAGTGGACAAGATCTTCATTCCTGGTTTTAGAGGATTTTTTCTTGTTAAGGACCATTGACTCACCTGGTTAAACCAGGAGAATGGGGAACTGGACCACTGCCCAGTTCAATGCCCAAACTAGTTTTCAAAAGATGGCTTGAGCATATTGCTCGAGTTTAATACTAACTAGACTTGTTACTTTTGGCAACAGAAAACCATGCAAGCTCTCATTTCCTCGAAGAGTTCTTATTCCTTGGGTGGCTAGTGCCTTCATTTGTGACTATTTGCAGCCATCAGACACATTTGAGGTTTGTTGTAGAACTTATAAAAATACTTTTTTTTTTCTCTAGTTTTACCAGAATAGCATATAAGAAGCAAAGGTTTATTCCCTCGATTTTGTCGTCTTAGAATAACCTATTACTTGTTTATTATCATAGGTGCGGAATTTTTCTTCTGTGGTGCAGTATGCTATATTTATACTATCAAGAGATCTCTCTGAAGTCTGAACATATTCAAAGGAAAAGGAATGAATTTATATCTCTTATGCACAGTCTTATAAATGTGCATATTGTATATATTAGTTACTATTAACTGTTCTGGGGTTTTGGTTAAAATACTAAGACCTCCCTCAGGTTTACCCATTAACTTATACCCCATTTTACTAGGAAACTACATGGGGTTTGTTGATGTAAGAGATAGGATTAAGACAAATAGTTATTTTACTAAAACACCCTTAATAAAAATATTAGTTGTGCTTTTTAAAATAGATATTATTTTGACATTGACAAAAGCAACCTCATTTATAAACACTAAATACAGTTTTTCCATCTCAAATTTCTATTATTTTATTTTTTAAACCTGTTTTCAACTTTTCATTCTCACCTTAATATTATGGCAGAAAAAAATGTCTTCAAGATAAGTTGTTTTGTTTATGTAATATACAAGATGGTGCTATTGAAGGGTAAAATAGACTTTTGAAATGTTTTAAAAGCTTTCTAAACAATTTAGTCACAAAAACTGATGGCAAGTTAATGAGGGATGGAATTAGTAACTCAAACCCCAGACTATACGGGGTAACTGTAAGTTAATAGGTGAACCTGAGAAGTAGGCTCATAGCATTTATTTCCAACTTTTATACCTGCAGTTTCACTTATTTACAATGACTAGGCAATTTCCAAATTTGTGCATATTAACCTCTTTTTTATTTCAATTTTATGTTGAAGTATCCCTTGACATTTTTGCTAAAAGAAAACTAAAAGGGATTTTGACATTGAATAAATTCTCAACAGCCACACACTTTATATAAACATAACCGGAAACTCTCATTATTTCCATTGTTATGGTTGTAAATAAGTAATTACATAAAACAGAAATTGCAATTCTCAATTCTTGGACGGATTCTTATCTATGAATATTCTCATATCAGTTCTTACATCTGGCTTATTACAAATTAGCAGCAAATGATCAGACATTTTTAACGTGCACTGTGGAGTCCACAGAGGAGATTACGTTTTAACTTTTAACATGATGGCTACGTTCAAAATGATGTTGGACCATGCTCTCTGAAAATAGTGAATAGTAAGTAAAATAAATTTTTAAGATGAGCAGTCATATTGATTGTTCAACTTTTCCTTCTCATCCTCATCAGGTTCTAAAAGAACATTGTAAGGAGTTGATGTCCATGGAAGCTCCTACAGATACCTCATCAATTTTGGAGCCAGAAACAGAAGCCACATCATTGACAACAAAATCCTTCTGGGATGCAGTACTCACTAGATATTCAACATCAGGATCTGATTACGACTCTGTAAGGAAGATGGAAAGTGATTCAGCGGGAAAAGAAATAAACAGGGAATCTTTTAAGTTGACTAATTTCAACTTTGTAGCTGCCCTTGTAATTGTCCTACTATCAATCTTAGTTGGGTTGGTGCTTCCTATTTTCAAAGCTTAAGCTGATGAAAGTTCAGGCTTGGCTGTAGTGATACTGTCTCCATTTGGTCTTTGTTGGCTGTTGTAGTCTTTATAGGAGACTTCTCTTGAGTCCACATGGTCCAATCACAAAACCAATTTTAGAGAACTTGTTTTCTTCCACAAAAATCAATGTTTAAAAGCCATTGGATTTGACAATTAGGGGCAGTTAAATTAATTTTGGCAAATATTGTATTAGTTCCTTTCACAATAAATGCATTATTTTTATGCAACAGTTGTGCTTATTCCTTTATTTATCACGTAAGCACCCAAGGTCATTCAAATTTCTATATAATCTTGGAATGCGTAGAGCATTCGCAAGATAGCACTCCATCCATTAGGATACAATATAAATCAAAGCCCGGGTGCATGTGCATCAACTTGATTTTATGGCTACTTTTGTAAAATTCGCGTACTACGTTATTGTAAAATCGACAAAATTCATCGAGTATAACCATGCGAAGGATAAGTTTTCATACTCGTTATCATTCACTGGCTCATTGGTATTTGATTTGGGATACCAGATCAAGCATCCTTAAAATTTATTTATTTATTTATTTTTGAAAATACTAAAATTTCTTCATAGGTCATAATGTCATATTCCTAAAGCCACTACAATGATCCTGGGATGGGACCTCCTAGTTATGCGGGATCTCAGTAGAGCCGACTGGATCGAATTCTCTTTAAGATCAAAGAGTGCCCCGCCCACCATTCTTCCACTAATAAGTATAGCAGGCAGCAGGAGTTGCCATTCATTTGCATTTAAAACAGCAATATTAGAAGTTAGATACTTTTCTCATTCTTATCCAAGATGAAATTCTAAAATGGACAAGAATGGGTAAAAATAGGCAGAATGAGAAAATATTGTTATGAATCAAACACTTTTTTTTCTAAAAATGAATTCTTTTTAGACTGACAAGTGTTTTATGTTGTTCATTTTCATTCTTAAAAAAAAAAAAACTGTCGGTATTCATAAACTGCTAGCTTAGGTCAACAAAACTGTAGGCGTAGATGCATACCGGTGGATGGCCGGCAGCCAATGTTTACCGGTTGGCATAGATGTTTCTTAAAAGTACTTTTGTAAAAAGTGTTTTTGTAAAAGTATTTTTATAAAAGTGTTTTAATAAAAGTATTTTTATAAAAGTGCTTTCACAAAATACTTTTGTAAAAGTGCTTTCATAAAAGTACTTTTCATAAATTTACTTTTATAAAAGTGATTTCATATAAAATTTACTTTTATAAAAGTGCTTTCATGTAAAATTACTTTTGCAAAAGTGCTTTCACAAAAGTAAACATCTATAGCAGCAGTTTTGTAGGCAAAGTTTCCTCAAAAGAATGAAAATGAGCAAGACGGGGGATGACTATTTTTCATGTTGCAGCCTTGCAGGCTACTTAATTTTTGTGCTATTGGACTGATTTTTTATTCTAAAAAGAATGTGGCCCATGGCAAGAATTTTGTAACAAAACACTAAATGTTATTCATTCTTGCCAATTCTTGTCTAGAATGAGCAAGAATTAAAAGAATGAGGCTCAGAACAGTGAACTAAACATGGCTTAAGGTGCAAATGCATAGATTTATACTCTAAGCAAGGTTCAAAGTATCAATACAAGGCAATACGCCACTAGGGCGTATCAGCCTGTATCGGCCCTTTTTTTTGAGTTTGATTTATTTTTTTACAGTACCGGTTCAGAGGGATTGGTTTAAGTGCTAGCTACCCTCTGAACCAGGCCCCGACCCGATACAACCCCTGTAGGGGCGTATTGAGAAGGGGCCAGTGCGTAATGATTTTTTGAACCTTGACTCTAAGGAAATTGCTCTATAAACACCTGAAGCAAGTGATCACGTCGCAGTCGTATTGCATCGCAAATGCAAATATCCACCACAATTCAGATGAATAAACTGCTCTGAAAGACACCCTGATTATGAATAATAAACTGAAAGCTCCTCATAGTGAAGTTCTACTCAACGGCTAAACTACAAAGAATAGATAGTAAGGTGCGACGAACTGTTCCAACTCAAAAAAAAAGGTGTGACGAACTGTTGTCACAACGCACAGCGCACAACACAATTATAGTATCCTACAATTTAATACATAAGCGTGGTAATCTCCGGCACTGCAATAACATATCACCAAATGCACTGAAACGCAGCAGTGTATACACATGCTAGCGACAACGCTCCACTTAAGCACTATAGTGCAGTTATGTGACACTCGTGAGAGTAGCAATGATAAACCAGTGCATCAAAACAAACCACAACACCCAAGACATGAGAGGTTTCTAGTAGTAGGACTATAGCCGAGTTCATGCTTGTGTGCAGATCCCAAGAAAGAAAAGGGCACAAACCCAGATCTCAAGATACCTAAAATGACACGTGATGAAACTTTACTTGTGACCGCTTTATCTCAGATTTACATGTAATTAGAAAGTCTCCTTTCTAATTATATGTTTTCCTATTTTGTTGGGAAGTTTTCCTCTATATTATAATTTATAGGGTCAAAGCTCTCCACAGGTGTTCAATATGACCCTTGTGCGTAAGCTGCGCTGAACTATACCCTAAATCCTCTTTCAGCCTATATTAAAACTTCCTGCAACCCCTTCCCTTCTTCTTCCTCTCAGGCCATCTACCGTCTTTCAGGTAAACCTACAATATTGTCTTACCTCCCACTCACATAAGGAAAAACATTCAAAAAGGTCTCTCAAAAGCAATTGAACTGAAAACATATTCAAAAAGCCCCCCCAGTGCCTAACCAAGATCCCCTTCTTTGAACAATGACGGCTAATGTTATATTGCCACGTGTTGGGAGCCATGAGCTGAAATTTGCCAATAGAGAAAGCACTTTCAACCCTTAATCTAGCAAATTCAAATCCGACCCTTTCTTTCATACCGTCCAATCCATATTGTTTTTCTAGCGTGTACATTGTTCTGACAATGTACCTTACATCTTGGGAGGCTGCAGTTTAGAAAACTGCATTTATATAATCCTTGATTTAGGAAAGCGAAGAAAATACGAGGCAGGCCTTTACATATTCCCAGGACATCAATGATTCGTAAGTCTTAAATGATGCCTGTGTAAAACAGACTTCTTTCCGCTGCTTGTGCAGAATATTTCATAGCGTAAGACATGTATTTTCTGCAATTCAATCATATAAAATCATAATTTGATTGGAGTTCTGAGATTGCTTCAATCTTTTTAAGTGCCCTAACCACCAGTAAGATATACTAAATAAAGTGCGAGTCTCATTTAAACAATTTCCCAAGAATGATATATAATTGGTACCACTGTCTAAGCCGGTGATTTGAGTACTTCTGAATTATTCTCATCTGCAGCTTCACTAGAAAGATCGGGTCCGGAAGGGATCTTTCCTGGATAATTTGTAGTTGGGGAATCTGATCCTATCATACTACAAATTGGAGAAAAGTTAGTACATTGAACCAGAAATCAATGCACACGAATAACTCTTACAATATGCTCACCTTTTGTCAACAATCACCATTGAACGGAGTTCACAATTGGCAAAGCTGCAAGAGCAAAGGTTATTGATCATTTAATAATAACAAAATACAAAGCAAGCAGGCACATAATTTTGTGTACATCAATGTCAGTAAAGATAGTGCTAATTGCTTTGGTACATAGGTAAAATCTTGGGCTGACAAGCATGAGAACATGGGTCCAAGTCTGAGAACCGCCACTTCGTATAAGAGAGGAAAGAGAGACAAAGATTAGGTCCATATCTGGTTTACCCCAGAAAACCAGGATCATTAATGGTCATAGGCTCATAGCACCTTTAATGTGTCAATTATCATTCCAGTCCCATATTAGTTAAAAAGAATCAGAAGGTTTCATTAAACCTATCTTCTCACAAATTACATGATACACAGAAAGGAAAAGATCAAGTTAAGAAAAATATCAGGAACAAAAGCATGACACTACACTCCAGTACACAAATATGCCACTTAATCATAATTGCTTGAGTAGGGGGTGCAAATTAGGTACCCTGCTTGAGAAATTTATACTGCATTGGGGCCAGGCCATTGTGTCACACCTCTTCAAAATATAGCACATAAAATGCTCAACTCAGGCTTATCCAAGTTGCACCCCTAAGAGAGAGATTAATATTCCATCTTCATTGTAAATGCACCAGATCAACAGTCAAAACAGAGAGAGATGGGGAGAGGGGAAAGGGAATAAAATAAAACCAGAAAGGGGGAAGAGGGAGACAGCTATGATTTTTATTTTATATGTTTCATTCTGAATTGCTTACTCAAGGAATATTTCTGCTCATTCTAGTATTTGTCTGAGAAACCATTTTCAAACAACTAAAACAAACTGAAGACGTACAGTTTGGAGATCTCTTTCTTCACCAATGAATTGCAGTCATTTCCATGTCTACTTAGAGTATCATATAAGAACCCACTATGGGTAACAACTGCAATCTCTTTCTCTTCTCTTGTCCACAGCCTGGTAAAAGGGAAAAAAAAAACCACCAGGAAGGGTCACTGAAAATAATATACAGTTTTGTCTAAATAGTTCTCATAAACTATTGCCTCTTCTAATTCATGGCAGATACATATGAATTACTAACTGGGAAATTTATAACTAGATTCATAGCTTAAGCTTTAAGGGCCAAAAGCAACAAAAGGATAAAATAAAACTCAAGCTTCAAAGAAAAAGTAGGATTTGAGAAGTCACTGACTAATAATGGTGGCATATTATACAATTTGCACTTCTAGTTCCTAAAACAGAACATCTATATCAACAACACCATGCCTTCCCTCTGCCTGGCCAAGTTGAAGCCCAAGTTTGCATGGTGGTTGCGTTTGCAGTTTCAGAGAAGAATCTGAGTTCCAACTTAATTTTCCATTTATAGAGGGCTAAAACATTTCTAGTTTCTACCCAAGAACTCGTATTTTAACTTGTATCTCTTACGATTCATATTATGGTGATGAAAACAGCACTTACCAGTTCATAAATTTCATTCCCCTAGCTGCAACATCTTCATTTGACTCTCTAGTGTCAGCCTCCCATAGAATGTCTTCGTCACTTTCTATCTGAAAGGAAATTCAAACATAATCTATATAACACTTTCATACAAACTTACCTAAAACCCAAGCAATCAATAACATGACAATAATATCCCTTTAATCACAATCAATTTGCGGGTTATATTCCAGGATATCAGATATACTTGCCTGTGAAAAATCAATTGCAGGAAAAAGTGGCCGATACTCACTAATTCTCCTCCTTTTATCACATGGGTGAATTCCCTGTTGTCAAAATAAACATATAAAAAAATGAGAAAGCGAAAGATAAAACAAGGGCCATTATCCAATGTTGGTCGTAGCTGTCTGGGATCTTGGGAGGAGTGGACTGGATTTCCATCTAACCTTTGGCACTGTTTACACAAAGTAGCTGCTTTCAGACTCTAATAAACATTTTCATGTTTGTCACCTAAGGTTTTACCATTGCACCAAGAAATGATCCCTAGTAATCGTGAAAAAAATTGTTTAACCAGGAAAGCTTCCATATGCCACATTTTTTTCCTTGATTCCTTTAGTGATCAGAAATGCAGGTGACAAGTACTATGATTTTTTACTTTAGTATCTCTCCCACCTATGTTTTCAAACCTGTGGTCCAGGTTCGTTTAGCCCCCAAACCATTTACTTGCAAAAGAACTTGGCCAATGACCTAATTGACCCAGTCAGTGGGTCATGGATCAGAAGTCATATTAGTGGTAGCAGTCGTAGAAGTATTATGTAGTATTGTAATAGAACCATGTGAAAACAACCTAACCCATAGTTGTCCCACCATAGGGGATTCCTGACAAAGGATGGACACCTTGTAATAGAAATGTAGAGAAGGAAAACAACCCATTGAAGAAGAAATCATATTTATCCAAATTTCTACATAGAGTGAATTTTGTAATTCGTGTATGACTCTAATTTTGGTCAATGTAAGTGTTTTAAGAGTTGTTTTAAAGTTTGTTGCTGTTGTAAGAATTGATTTTATTATTTTTAAGAGTCAAAATAGTTTAAATAGCTTTATGAAAAGGCTTTTAGAATTTTTAAAAGTTCGAAGTTAGAGATTCATCATCTATAGGTTCACTATATGCCCAAAGTATGCCTCCTTTTTTAGAAAGACACCCCAAGAAAAGTTCCTGCTGATCAGGGATTCCTAATTTATGATACCATAAAGGTACCATGTTGTGTTGGATGTTTCAATTTTTTGTGTAAATTCCATTTATGACACAGTTCCCAGCCATGCCATAGGAAGGGTATGTGTATAGTGATGCTTTGATGAGGCAGAGGGCACTTGTTGGGGGGCAGGGTGTTTGCAAAATTGAAAGAATAAACGAAGGACAGGGTGGGTAACAAGTTCTAGTGCAAAACTAAGGGCACTTTAGCATATAATGAAAATTTGATTGTTACTGATCAAAATAACTAAATAAATAAAGGGGGGGGATGTCTAGCTGTAGGGATGGGATCGTGAGAAAGATGTAGGATTTCTTTGAGGTTCCTACTCAATATGGAAAACAAGATTTCTTTAAACTTTTCTGTAGCTACAGCCAATGAACTTAGTAGATCAGGGACCCTTCCCCTCAATGCCTCAAATGATACCTTGTCAAAAGTTATCCTATTTCTTTCTTCCCACACGTCTACATCACTGCATGTATGATGACTTTCAAATAAATTTTCCCCCATACTCCCAGCCTATGTCCTTTTTGAGTTTTATGGGGGCCTACCAATATCTCCTCCCTCAATCCATCTTTCAACCCCTGCAAAATCTGAAACTAATTCTCCTTTCTTATATTTCTGATCTAAATCTGTTCCTTCCTCACAATGTACAACAATTGTAGGACACCCTTTACCTACATCACCCCTTCTTGATTGGCTTCTGAGAGAATGTTCAATTAGTTTGACTTTTTGACAAAGGTTAATAGTACATGGGTCTATCTTTCTGTTCTCTATTTTCTTTATTTGTTTATCATCTTAACCAGTTTATAGGAACAGAATTGAAAAATTATTTGCTTTTCTAAAAATAGGACTGGTAGTCTTATTTACATTCATGTTTGAAAGTGAAAATATGACAATGTCAAATGTTGTATAATCCTCCCAACCCAAAATTTGCACAATAAGAGAACTTTATCCTCAAGTTTTCTGAAATTTACCTATTTTATATCCCTGGCAACCCTAATCTTTCAAACTCATAGACCTCAAATAACCTAAATCTCTACTTAAATATCTTTTCTTTTTGATGTTTTATTTTCATCAGAATTCATATTTATCTGAAAATTAAATTCATTCAGTGATTAAAATCAGGTTGTTGGTGAGATATCAAAGAAGAATCAACTGACACTCAAAAAAGACATAATCTCTACTTTAGCTAGCCTTCTTACTTGCACTTCTATGTTGCCTCCTACTGTAAAAGACATTGAACACTTATATCATGACATACAAAATGTTCTCGACAAAGCTCCACTGCTAAGAAAGGTGGGCAATTCAAGCTTGAAATAGCGGCACGGTCACTGTTTCCAGCATTTGCCACCATAAGTGGAGGAGCATCCACTCCATCGGTATAGCCATGACCACCAAATACTCCAACCGCCGTTTGCATTGTCCTGCAATTAAGAAACAATAGCATACATTAGTTAACAATGACAATGCAAAATAAAAATATATAATACAGCTTTAGTTGTGGGGGAGAAATGAAACAAAGAGACAATAGACGGAACACATTCACTAAGTTCCAAATTTACAGATTTCAGCAGCAGACTTCACAAATTAAATTGAAAGCTATTATGACTTAGGCATCAATGTGGATAGTTAAAGACAACATTAACATAAAAATATAAGATGGATGGGAATGCAAATATTCAACCCAATATGGTGATCCTACAATTTTATTTCTTATTTTGTAGCAATATATCTTCTAGTATTCACAAAGATTCTTACTGCAAGATTATATTTTAATCACAAAACTAAAAAAAGAAATTGCCATGGTTAAATGAAATAATTGACACTTGATAGTACATCAATAAGAAATGAGAAAATTAGATCCATTCATGAAGAATCCAACATTAATAGCAGAACACATCATGAGGATACAAATCCACCTATGCTAGACATGCTAAAGTACCCAGGTGTAATAGATTGCAACCAATTGGAAGTATTGAAGAATATTCTTCTTTCTCCTTTTTTTTTGTGCTAGCATTTGTATTTGCTTAAATTATAGAACCAATAGTTACTTCTCCTTTTAAGTAAAATATTTCAATTCTTACAGCAAGGCCAAAAGAGAGATTCTCACTGTTTTCTCATACCAAATGATTACAAAGCTGAATTCCCTTACAGTAGAAAGCTTGCTGAATTAAAAAATATGAAATAAAAGGAGTTTCTTGAAGAAAGAAGGAAGAGAGAAGAAGAAGAGAAGTTGGAAAGAAAGGAGAGCAATAATCTGGCCGCCGCCTTCACTTATTATTTATATTAAAAATAATAGAGCAGTACAAAGACAACTATGCCCTTATAGGGTGGCAAGACATAAAACAACATATATAAGATGTTGAAAGTGTTAAAATAATTGATTTTATGTTTGTTAGGGTCTGTTTGGATGATTAAAGCCTTTTTTATTTTAATCTATTATTGTACTATCACTTAGTAGGGGCACAAGGGTCATTTCCCTTCTTATTTTTTCGCCCTATATATAATAATGAAGCTGGCGCCGCCAGAACTGTTCCATTGCCTCAACATTTCTTCCTTCTCTTCTCTTCTCTCCTCCTCTTCTCTTCTCTTCTCTTGCTGTAACCTTCAATCAGATTTACTGTCAAGATGGTATCAGAGTGTGGCCATTGAATCTGGGCGATCAAGTGTCTTCTCCAAGCTGCTGAATCTGGACGGAACAGAGGAGTACATCTGGGTTGTTCGAATCAGACCTGCAACTGGCACCACCCCATTTTTTTTTCTATTATTTTCTTCTCTTCCCTTGGTTGTGTACCAAGAAGAAAACGAATGGACCTGAACCACTATATGTTGGCACACCCTTGTGAGGTTTTTCCTCTGCTTATTTTGGATCGTGTGATCCTGTACCTGTGAAAGGCTTCTATAGGTCACGTATGACCTGTTTTCTCTACTTGTTGGCTTGATGCCTTGTGTGTAAGGATCTCCCCTTGTGATTATTGCTTGTAGAAGGGTGACTCTCAGAAGAGAACAGATGATAAGAGTAAGCTTTGGTGCACTCACTGCCAGAAGGCAAGACACACCATAGATACCTGCTGGGGTCTCCATGGAAAACCTAAATGGGCACATGATTTGGGTAAGAAGTCAACAACTGGTTAGGGCAAGAAACCAAGTCAGCAGAATCAGAAAAGGTAAAACTCATCTAATATGGCATCTCAAGAGACTGGTCCCATGGTAACTCAGGAAAGGCATCCCAGTTTTGACCCTAAGGAAGAGATCATCAACTCCTTCCGTGACCATTTGGAGTTATATGGTAGGACTCTTCGCCAGATGGATACTGGTCCTACTCCTACCTCTTTTGCATCTGCTTCAGGTAACACTGCCATTGCCTTCCATGTGTCATCTCGTACCTCTGATTCCCCTTGGGTAATTGACTCTGGAGCCTCAAACCACATGACCGATAAGTCAAATTTATTTCAGGCATACAATCTTCTCTCTGAGAGAGATAAGGTGAGACTAGCTGATGGCTCTTTCTCCACCATAGCCGGCCAAGGAACCATATCTCTCCCACTCGGCCTTACCCTTTCTAACGTACTACATGTTCCTAAGCTACCTATAAATCTGCTTTCCATTAGTAGTATTACTCACTCCTTGAACTGTTCAGTTACTTTCTATCCGTCTTCATGTGTGTTTCAGGATTTGGCCTCGGGGAAGACGATTGGTAGAGGAAGCATGGTGGATGGCCTCTACGTGTTGGAGAATAAAGCTGGTCTTGTGGCTACAGAGTCTTTGAGTTCGTCCAGTGAGAGTCAAGCTTATTTATGGAACAGTCGTCTTGGTCATCCTTCTTTTGAGTCGTTAAAAGTTATGTTTCCAAAGTTGTTTGAGTCTTTGTTAGTGAGTCAATTGCAGTGTCAAACATGTCAATTGAGTAAACATTGTAGAAGCTCTTTTCCTTTGAGAAATAAAAGATCTGAATTCCTGTTTCATATTGTTTATTCTGATGTTTGGGGCCCTGTTACTCTACCTACCGAGGCTGGATATAAGTACTTCATTACCTTGATCGATGATTACTCTAGATACACCTGGATTTACCCTATGCGATCTAGAGAGGAAGTGCCTAAAATTGTGAAAGACTTTCAACGCATGGTGTTCACTCAGTTCCAAACTGAAATCCATATTTTCCAGTCGGACAATGCAAAGGAATACTTCCATAGTGATCTCACAGAATTCTTTGCTTCGAGTGGATCACTTCAACGAAGCTCTTGTGCAAGGACACCTCAACAAAATGGTGTTGCTGAAAGAAAAAACCGTCATCTTTTTGAAGTAGCTCGTGGCTTGTTAATCCATATGAATGTTCCAAAGTGCTTTTGGATGGATGATTTTCTGTGTGCTACGTACATCATCAACCGTATGCCCTCTCGGTTACTAGAGTATAAGGCCCCACATCAGTTTTTGTTTACTAGAGTTCTGTTGTTCCCCATTCCAATGCGTGTTTTTGGGTGTCGTTGCTTTGTTCATAACTTGTCACCTACTCGGGGTAAACTTGATCCTCGTGCTATTCCTTGTGTCTTCCTTAGTTACCCTCTATCTCAAAAGGGGTATCGTTGCTATGATCCCGTCTCTCGTAAGTACTATGTCTCAATAGATGTGTCCTTTGAAAATCAACCTTTCTTCTCGGTTTCTCCTTAGGGGGAGAGTAGGCTTGAGGAGAAACATGCTCAGACTCAACTACCTCCTCTACCTGACCCTCCTTTATTCCGTGTCTTTCTTCGCCGCCACAAAAGCCAGCAGAGTTCAAGAGCCGTGGAACCTGACACTATGCAACCAACATCATCGGCTTCACTGGAGGTTGATCCTTCCCATCAGCCAGGTACATTGCTTCTATTGATATGCCTGCTCCTCTTAATGTTGATTCCTCTGTCATTAATGATCTTGATGTTGCTCCTCTCAGTGTTGATTCCCCTATCATTAACGATCTTGATGTTTCTATTGCTAAGAGAAAGGGTGTTAGATCTTGTACCACTAACCATCCTATCTCTCACTTTGTGTCCTATGATCATATTTCATCTTCATATCGTGCATTCCTCTCCTCTATTGACAGTATCCCCGTTCCTAAGAATGTGGTAGAAGCTTTATCCAAACCTGAATAGACAGATGCAATGAAGGAAGAGATTGATGTATTACACAAAAATGGCACTTGGGAGTTGGTGGATCTTCCTGAAGGGAAGGAACCAGTGGGGTGCAAGTGGGTGTTCACAATGAAACACAAGGCTGATGGAATTGTTGAAAGGTACAAGGCCAGACTGGTGGCAAAAGGTTTTACACAAGTATATGGAGTGGACTATGTAGAGACTTTTGCCCCAGTAGCCAAGATGAACTCTATCAAAATTCTCCTTTCACTGGCGGCAAATCTTGACTGGGAACTTCACCAATTGGACATCAAAAATGCTTTTTTGAATGGTGACTTAGAAGAGGAAGTGTACATGACCCAACCTCCAGGTTTTTGTGCTGAAGGTAGTGAACAAAAAGTGTGCAAGTGAAAAAAAAATCTTTATATGGGCTGAAACAATCTCCTCGGGCCTGGTTTAGTAAGTTCCACTCAGCAGTTCAGCAAATGGGGTTCAAACAATGCCAGTCAGATCACACACTATTTGTAAAGAAAGGTGAAGGGAAAATTGCAGCTCTAATTGTGTATGTGGATGACATAGTGATCACAGGTGATTGGGAGGCTGAAATACAGAGACTAAAAAAGTTCTTAGCCACTCAATTTGAGGTGAAAGATCTAGGCCCCTTATGTTATTTCCTTGGAATTGAAGTTGCCCGCTCTCACAAGGGCATCTTTACTTCCCAACGGAAATATGTACTAGATCTACTAGAAGATACAGGAAAACTGGGGGTGAGACCAATTGACTCACCAATTGAACCTAACCATCATCTGGGAGACAGTCAGGGAGAATTCTTGAAAGATGTGAAGAAGTTTCAGAGACTTGTAGGGAGACTCTCTTGTATTTGTCTATGACCAGGCCAAATATTGCTTATGCAGTGGGTGTCCTTAGTCAGTTCATGTACAATCCTAAGACAACTCACCTTGAAGCTGCAGAGAGGATCCTCAGATACCTCAAGAAGTTTCCTGGAGCTGGTTTGCTGTTTCAAAAACATGGACATTTAAAGGTGGAGGTATATACTGATGCTGATTGGGCAGGGGCAGTTGATGACCGAAAGTCTACCAGTGGATATTGTGCCTTTGTAGGGGAAACCTAGTCACATGGAGAAGTAAGAAGCAAAGTGTGGTGGCTAGGTCTAGTGCTAAAGCAGAATACAGAGCTATGTCTCATGGAGTTGCTGAAATCATGTGGATAAGAAATCTATTAGGAGAACTGGGTTTTACAATTAACAACCCTATGTCACTCTATTGCGACAATAAGGCTGCTATCAACATT
The DNA here is from genome assembly GCF_055504915.1 of Nelumbo nucifera. NCBI lineage: Eukaryota > Viridiplantae > Streptophyta > Magnoliopsida > Proteales > Nelumbonaceae > Nelumbo > Nelumbo nucifera. The sequence goes on from NC_142649.1 coordinate 100,608,381, forward strand.
GCAGCTAATCTAGTCCTCCATGATAGGACGAAACACATTGAAGTGGACAAGCATTTTATTAGAGAGAAACTTGTAAGTGGAGAAGTGTGCACCCCATATGTCAGCTCAGAAGAACAACTTGCAGACATCTTCACCAAAGGCCTTCATCATGTGCGGCATAATGATTTGTGTGACAAGTTGGGCATGATTGACATCTATGCTCCAACTTGAGGGGGAGTGTTGAAAGTGTTAAAATAATTGATTTTATGTTTGTTAGGATCTGTTTGGCTGATTAAAGCCTTTTTTATTTTAATCTAGTATTGTACTATCACTTAGTAGGGGCACAAGGGTCATTTCCCTTCTTATTTTTTTGCCCTATATATTATAATGAAGCTGGTGCCGCCAGAACTGTTCCATTGCCTCAACACTTCTTCCTTCCTTCTTCTCTTCTCTTAGCTTCTCTTGTTGTAACCTTCAATCAGATTTACTGTCAAGAACATCATAAAATTTGGACTCACATAACTACTGTGGTCCTCGCCTCCTATCTAACGACTAACATAAAACATCTATTTATAAAACACATCATAAAACTGATTAATCTTCAACACTCCCCCTCAAGTTGGGAGTAAATGTCATGTTCAAGCTTGTTCTTTGCCACCCCTTTCGTGAGAACATCAGCCAGTTGTAACTCTGAAGAGACATAAGGCAAACAAACTTCTCCGATTGTTACCCTTTCTCTTATAAAGTGTCTATCAACTTCAATGTGTTTTGTCCTATCATGCTGAATTGGATTGTGGTTGATTGCAACCTAATTGTCACAGTATAACATCATAGGTTCCTCTGCTTTCACCCCAATCCCACTCAAAAGAGATCTAACCCAAAGAAGTTCTGAGACACCATGAGCCATGGATCTATACTCAGCCTCTGCACTTGACCTTGCCACAACTGCTTGCTTCCTACTCTTCTAGGAGATCAAGTTTCCACCTACAAAGGTACACACTCCTGATGTAGACCTCCCGTCATCTAGGAGATCAAGTTTCCACCATGAGCCATGGATCAAGTTTCCTACTCTTCTAGGAGATCAAGTTTCCATTGCCTCAAACTGCTTGCTGCCCAGTCTGCATCTATATAGGACTCTAGCTTCAGATTCTCATGATTTGAGGAAAGAATGTCTTTGCCAGGGTGCTTTTTTAAATATGCAAGTATCCTCTCAATAGCTTCCCAGTGCTAAACCCGAGGTGCATGCATGTACTGACTCACAACACTGACAGCATAAGAAATATCTAGTCGTGTTGCAGCTATAGCCATAGGATTTGTAGAGTTAATTTTTAGAGAAGGAATTATTGTACTTAAAGATTGTCTTTATGTACCTAATTTGAGAAGAAATCTGATTTCTGTTTCAAAATTGTGTGCAGACAGATATTTTGTTCTCTTTAGTAATATGATTACTATTAAAAGAAATAAAAAATCCTTCGCACACGTAGAACTTGAGAATGGTCTCTATGTTCTCCATCCTTCTCTGGAAACTAACATAACCGATACTACGTCGGGTGACATCCCCAAGAAAAGAATCCGTGATACAGTTAATCCCACGTGTTTATGGCATTACCGACTTGGCCATATCAACATAGATCGTATCACAAGATTGGTAAAGGATGGTCCTTTGGATTTTCTAACTGTAGAAGATCTTCCAGCCTGTGAACCTTGCCTTCAGGGTAAGATGACAAAACGGCCATTTAACGATAAGCCTGAAAGATGTACAGGCACGCTTGACCTTAGACATACTGATGTATGTGGTCCCATGAGTGTTAGGACACGTAACCAGCACGTTTATTTTATAACATTCACTGATGATTACTCTCGGTATGGTTACGTGTACCTAATGAGACACAAGTCTGAATCCTTTGAAAAGTTCAGAGAGTTCAAACAAGAGGTCGAGAAACAGTTAGGGAGAGAAATTAAGACCCTTCGATCGGATCGAGGTGGCGAGTATCTCTCTAACGAATTCAGGGACTACTTGAAGGTCAATGGGATAGTATCACAGTTAGCTCCTCCTGCTACACCACAGCTAAACGGTGTGTCAGAGAGGAGGAACCAGACTTTATTGGATATGATCCGATCACTTCTCGTACACTCAGAGTTACCCACATCCTTTTGGGGTTACGCATTGGAGATTGCGATATACGTGCTGAACCGGGTTCCAACCAAATCAGTTCTAAAGACTCCCTATGAGCTTTGGACCGGTAAGAAACCAAGTGTGAGACACTTGAAGATTTGGGGTTGTCCGGCACATGTTAAAAGAACTAGTGCGGACAAATTGGAATCCAATACCAGTTGTTGCCTATTCGTAGGCTACCCCAAAAGCTCTATGGGTTGCCTATTCTATGACCCAGGAGAACAGAAAGTGTTCTATAGTTGAAATGCCCATTTCTTGGAAGATGATTACATCCTGAACAATCATCTCAAGAAGTTGTTCTTGATGAGGAGAGCTCAGGGGTAGTGGGAGATGTCCCACAAGCTCCAGGTAATGACCAACCTAGAAGATCTACCCGGATTTCCAGGCCTCCAGTTTGTTTCGGCTATGACCAGGATAATTACTTGGTGGAAGCCACGACCTGTGAGGAGGATCCCGTGACTTATAAAGAAGCTATGTTGGACATAGATTCCTTGAAGTGGGTAGATGCCATGAGAGCTGAGATGGACTCAATGGAGACCAATGGAGTCTGGACTCTGGTAGATCCGCCCCCTGGGTAAAAGTAATTGGTTGCAAATGGATCTATAAGAGGAAAAAGGGCTCCGATGGTAAGGTTGAGACCTACAAGGCTCATCTTGTGGCGAAAGGGTACACTTAGAAAGGAATCGATTATGAGAAAACCTTTTCACTGGTGGCCATGCTTAAATCCATTAGGATCCTGCTAGCTGTAGCAGCGTACCATGATTACGAGATTTGGCAAATGGATGTCAAAACTGCATTCCTGAATGGAGATCTTAGTGAAGATATCTATATGCAGCAACCGCAAGGTTTTATATCTGCGGGTCAGGAACACATGGTATGTAAATTAAATTGATCCATATATGGACTTAAGCAAGCTTCTAGGAGTTGGAACATCCGGTTTGACTCCACCGTCAAAAGGTTTGACTTTGAGGAAAATCCGTATGAGCCTTGTGTTTACAGGAAATCCAGTGGGGATAAGGTTACATTCCTGGTTCTGTATGTAGATGACATTCTACTCTTTGGGGATGATGTAGGAATGTTGACTATGGTGAAAGTATGGCTTTCACAGCAATTCTCCATGAAAGATCTTGGAGAAGCTTCATATATATTGGATCTTCGACTCTATAGAGGTAGATCGAAGAGGATAATAGGATTATCCCAATCTGCTTACATTGACAAGATAGTCAAGAGATACAACATGGAGAACTCTAAGAAAAGAAATGTTCCTTTCAGGCATGGAGTAAATCTCTCCAAGGGTATGTCTCCCAAGACTCCCGAGGAGAATGAGGGCATGAAGGACGTTCCCTATGCCTCAGCCGTAGGGAGCATCATGTATGCCATGTTGTGCACTCGTCCTAACATCGCTCAGACAGTGAGTGTGGTAAGCAGATTCCAGTCAAACCCAAGGTAGGAGCATTAGACTGCTGTGAAAAACATACTCAAGTACCTTCGAAGGACAAAAGAGTTTTGTCTGGTATTCGATGGTAGTTCACTACAGATCCAGGGGTATATTGATGTCGACTTCCAGTCAGATCCAGATGATAGAAAGTCTACATCTAGATACGTTTTCACGATAGGATCGTGTGCTGTTTGTTGGAAAAGCATCAAACAAGGGTCCACGGCGGATTCCACAACCAAAGCCGAATACATTGCCACTAGACCTGTTCATGGGCCGGGTAGCCCGACGGCCCGGCCCGCACCCCGGCCGGGCTTGGTCATATAATTAGGCCCGCGGGCCTGACCTCGGGCTTAACACAGTAAGCCCGACTGTGTTTCGGGCCGGGCTCGAGATTTGTCAAAAAAGCCCGGCCCCGAGCCCGGCCCAGCCCAATTCAGTATTATATATTTTATAAAATATATAATATGTATTTTATATATTATATAAAATATATAAATAATATAATATTTATTAAAATATATATTTATAATTTAATATATATATATATATATATTTTATTCTTTTCTTTATAATTTCAATCTATCTCTCTCTTTATTCAGGTGCTTCAACATTAATAATAATAATAATATAGGCTAAATTTCGGGCCCGGGCCCAGGCTCGGGCTTCGGGCTTTTTATGAGGGTCGGGCTCGGGCCCAAATTGTAGGCCCGATGGTCGGGCCGGGCTCGAGCTCGGGCCTTAAAAAAATTTGTTAATACACAGTAAAAGCCCGGCCCGGCCCGGCCCATGAACAGGTCTAATTGCCACAAGTGAAGCTGCCAAAGAAGCCGTTTGGATGAAGAAGTTCATTCACGAATTGGGAGTAGTTCCATCCAGCACATCACCCATTCCATTGTTGTGTGACAACACTAGAGCTATTGTTCAGGCTAAGGAGCCACGAGCCCACTCGAAGTCGAAGCACATCGAGAGGAAGTACCACGTACTGCGGGAGATAGTTGGAAGAGGGGACGTCCTAATTCAGAAGGTAGCATCAGCGGAAAATGTAGCAAACCCATTGACTAAGCTACTAACATTGACACAGAAAGTGTTTGAGAAACACGTGGAAAGCATGGGACTCCGGCTTATACCAGATTGGACCTAAGTGCAAGTGAGAGCTGTTAGACAGTGTATGCCCTTAGCTCCAATCAGAATGATGTACCTTATGACATTTAATGTAAATAAATAAAGTACATATTTGATTCATGTTATTATGGTGTGTTTCTGTGTAATACCCTTAAACTGGACACATATGAGATTCGTGTTAGTTTAGAATCTTCATAGCCGTTGGATAGATCTAGGGAGATTTATCCTGCCAAGGCCGACACTGATGTGCCGCCAAGTTGGTTGGGGTGGCTTGTCTCAGCTACCAGGGTGAGACCTGAGGTACATACAGTGTGGGTTTTCTTGAAACCCTGAACCGGGCCAGAATTCTAGCGTTGCCCTGGACCTTGGAGATAGATGGGCAAAACTGGAATGTTACACTTGACCCCTAGACTCGATTATGATACTGCACTAGGTGTCGGATTGAGTTGTCTTTGATATGCCAATCAGTGAGATCCTTAGAGGGGGTCAAAACCTGGGTATGTTGGGACAGTCCGAGAATTCATCTGAGTGGGTGATCATAGTGACAGGATCAGCCCCTTTGTCGGACAAAGTGAATGATCGGGGATGCACTCTCTCTGATGGAAACCAAGGCTATCGGCAGCCGATTTTTCAACCGTTGAAATTTGTTTTGCAAAATATATTTATATAGAGATATACACATATATATATTATGGTTTCAAAATGTTTGCAAAAGGTTTTAATTCCCGGGATCCATGTGAGTAGAGAGTGCAGCACTGTACCTTGCAACCGAGAGAGAGGTCCTCTCTTGTTGGGCAGTGTTTGATCATTATGGGCTGAGAGGTTAAGTGTAAGACCATTGAAGGTAATACCTAATGGGTTAATCTTGCATCTGCCCACAGTCCTTGGGTTTTTATAAGGTGGCTTGACCCAAGGACCATTTACTGTAAATGTTGGGCCCATTAAGAGCCCATGGTGATGGACTTAGGGGTTCACTGTCACCTACAATGAATTCGGCCAGGCCTTGTAACAGAGGCTGGGCTGAACCCATGTGGCTGATGTGTAGATTAATGTTTGGGTCCCACACCATACAAGGATATCCAACTGGGCAACAGTTTGGAGGATAAGTGAGCACATGGACTTAATGGGCCTAAAGCCCAATTCGAATTGGCTTAATTAGATTAATTAAAGAGAGGCGGTTCTGGAATTTAGATCAGTAGATAGGATAAGGGATTGTCCCTATCCACTCAGAGAGTCCAGATCCAAATAAAGATTTGGATCAGGAAACTCCTAATTAGATTAGGAGGGTTGATCTTTATCTGTTGATAAGATAAGTGATTATTCTTATCTCTTAAAGAGAGTCCAGATCCAAATACAAGATTGGATTAGGAAACTCCTAATGGGATTAGGAGATTTTCTCTTTAAGGCTATAAATAGAGGAGTAGGGCGAACCTCCAGTTCATCCTTCAGTCTTACTGATTCAAGAGACAAGACAGCATATAGTTGGACTGACGCCATCTTCTGCTCTTGCCTTCTCCTGCTATTGCCACCATTACTAGTTCAATCTCCACCTGTAGGAGCGATCAAGAAGAGTTCTTGATATTATCTTTTGGGTGAAAAGATAATCAGAAGTCGTGCTCACCTGCCTTCCGTCGAATTCTTGCTGAAGAATTCGGTTCTTGTTGAAGAACCATCCTGCTGATTCTGCTCCACCCTACGCTGTGTCATCTTCACTGGGAGTAGTCTTTGGTATTCTCCTTGGGCGTGAACACCTTCGTTAGGGGTTATTACTACTCTGTATTAGGTATATCCCTCTCCTACCTCTTGGTTTCAGATCTGGTTCGGTTTGGGTTCAAGATTGATCATTGAAAATGTAGTTCTCTAAAATAGGGAATGTGATTCCCACATGGGAAAGAGAAATTTTTGAAAATTTGCCCAACCTACCTACAGGGTTCGGCCATCCATATGATGGATCTCTCATCCCTTCAATATCATCCACATACATAATCAGAATTGACACCAGAGCATCTCTCCTCTTCACAAAGAGAGTGTGATCAGACTGTGTCTGTGTATATCCAAAACGGATGAGTTCCCTCTGAACCTTTCAAACCAAACCCTAGGTGATTGTTTCAGTCCATACAGAGATTTTCTGAGTCTGCACAACTTTCCCTTACCAACATTCTCATAAAAGCCTGCTGGAATGTTGTCCATATATACCTCCTCCTGTAAATCACCATTGAGGAAGGCATTTTTGACATCAAGCTGGAACAAAGGCCATGAATAGGTGGCTGCTAGAGATAAAAGGATATGAACTGAACTCATTTTAGCTATTGGTGCAAAGGTTTCCAGATAATCAACACCATAGGTCTGAGTATACCCTTTTGCTACCAACCTTGCCTTGTACCTCTCTATCTTGCCATCAGCTCTATACTTCACTGTGAATACCCATCTACATCCGACTACCTCCTTGACTGGGAGGAGATAAACTATTTCCCAAGTTTGGTTTTTAACCAAAGCATCCATCTCATCTTGCATGGCTGTTTTCCACTCAGGTTTGGAGAGAGCCTCAATAACATTCCTGGGTATAGACAGAGAATCTCGGGAAGAAAGAAAAGCACGGTATGAGGGTGATAAGGCACTATAAGAAAGATGGTGTGAAATGCAATGGGCTGTACACTTTCTCTTCCCCTTACGAAGTGCAATGGGAAGATCAAGGTCAGTGGGATCAGCTGCAACAATGGTGTTAGGGACATGAACATTATCAGCAGGAAACATAACAGGCTCAGGCTCAAGAGGAATACCTAGAACTGTATCTGCCAAATCTAGAGTTTTAGAAGGACTGATAAAGAGTGATGTGGGTTGAGGATGCGTGGAGTCAACCATCATCTGTCGGCGCTGATATTTCTGTGAGGCTGCCCGTAGTGGCTCAGGTATTGAAACTGGAGGTGCAGGTGCTGGCTGAACTGATGAAAGCTCCAAAGAAACAGGAAGAGGAACAGATTGTGAGTTCTCCTCCCCAAAACTCTCCCCCTGAGGAGAACTACTCGAGAAGAAGGTGGATTCAAAGAAGGTAACATCCATTGTGACAAATCTTCTCCTTGACACTGGGTCATAATAGTTATACCCCTTTTGGTTCTGAGCATACCCAAGAAAAACACATTTCTTGGCCTTAGGATCCAATTTCTTGCGATATGATATGGCCCCCATACATCAATGTGAACAATATTAAAAGCAAAAGTACTTCTTTTATTACTTGGTTTAAAAGACTATCTACAATGCTTTCCTAATTGACAACTCTCACACTCCAAAGTAGATAACTGAAGAGACTCAAACAACTTTGGGAAAAGACATTTCAAAGAACTAAAAGAAAGGTGTCCCAAGCGATTGTGCCAGAGCATAATCTGGTTCACTGACTCAGACCCACTACTACTGCTGTTGCTAACAAGATGGCCTTGATGTCTCAGAATCTCATCCAGAAGGTAGACTCCATTCACCGCACGACCACTCCCAATCATGTTCTTTGACTCTAGATCCTGCAAAACACAATTATCAGGAAGAAAGGTCAAGAAACAATTCAAATTCTTTGTCAAAGAACTAACAAACAGTAGGTTGGTATGAAGTCTAGGGACATGTAAAACAGAAGACAGAGTTATATCATTGGTTACTTTAACTGTCCCTTTCCCAGCAATGGGAATATGTAAACCATCTGCTGTAGAGGCTCTGTCTCTACCAGAACACAACTGATAGGAACTAAAAAGGGTAGGGGCATTAGTCATGTGCTCAGATGCTCCTGAGTCTATACTTTAGGGAGGTCCCTCCTTACCTAAAGTGAATGCAAGATTTATAGTTGCATATGAACTACCTATATGTGCAAAGGAAGAAGTGTAGCTAGCTCCTGCATTTTGCTGTCCATCTGGAAGGCTAGTGCTAGCTAAATCTTTCTTACTCATAAGCTGTCCAAGCCTCTCCAATTCTGTCCTCACTGTTGCTACTGCAATGGATTTCCAATCCGTTTGGGAAAGAGGGACCGAAGAGTCTCCTGTACTGCTACATTTGCATTTCCCTTCTTGTTCCTTATCCGAGCAGGTATAAGATTTGGATAAAGCTTCCAGCAAGTGCCCCTGGTATGCTTAGGCTTCTTGCAATAATAACACCAAGTCCTTCTTATCTTCCCTTTTAGTCTTACTACTCCCCCTGTCTTCATTCGGCTTAGGTTTTGTTGTACCAACCATAGCCAACTGGTCAATCCCAGGCTGTCTCAACATTACATTCCTCCCACTCTCCTCTCCAAAGACAAAGGCATAGGCTTGAGAGAGTGTCACACCCTCCCTAAAAAGAATATGCTGCCTAGCAATGTCGAATTCAGGGTTCAACCCTGCCAAGAACTCAAAAACCCTATTCCTCTCTACCGGTCTATGATAGGTTGCTGCATCATTTACACTTTCTCATACCACAGTTTCTAAGTGATCTATTTCCTGCCATAGGGTTTTCAGCATGGAGAAATACACAGCAAGAGGTTTTTCTCCCTGTTTCATACTTATCACCTGATTCCTTAACTGATAGGCTCTAACTTCATTTTGTCTTTGAGAGTAGGTTTCAGTCACTCCATCCCAAATCTCTTTAGCAGTATTAGCCCATAGGAAACTTTTTGCAATATGAGGTAACATAGAATTACACAACCAGGACATTACCATGTAATTCTCTTGCACCCATTGGGAAGAGTCTATATCAGGTTTCTTCTCCTCCCTAGTGAGATAGCCTAATTTTCCACGGGCACCAATAGCCATCTTAGCTGATTGTGCCCACTCCAAATAATTTGTACCATCAAGTTTTACTGTAGTAATGATCCCAGACCCAAAAATATCATTACTACCTCCAACACCTAGTCTCACAGTATCGGTCGATTTCATCTCGGTATTCCAACTCTCCATTTTACTTCAAACAGTTCAACAGTAAGAAAAAATGGATCGGAAACCTTCCAAAAACAATTTAATATCACACACACACAGAAACAAACCCTTCCCGGAAGAAGAAAACCCTAGCTGGAGAGAAATTTCTCTCCTCCCTACGCCTCCCAACAGAGAGAAAAGTGAATCGATCACTCCAGGAGGCTCAGAAAAATCCAGAAACTAAACTACACTCTTCAGAAAATCAAAAGAAAGCTAACAATACCTGGCTGCCCAAGATCAGATAAAAAACAAAGAGTCCAACTTTTCTAGGACTCTTCCCCGTACTCCAGTTCTTCTTGATTTTGATGTCGAATAGTAGATCACCTTCTTGATGACTAGATCCCACTAAAAAATCCAAGAACTAGGCAATCTACAGCAGATCAATCAGCCCTTTATTACTTCATGCAGTCGACTGATCTAGGGCTGCATGAGAATGCTTCTAGAAACCCTAGCCGCTGCTCTGATACCAAGTAGAAAGCTTGCTGAATTAAAAAATATGAAATAAAAGGAGTTTCTTGAAGAAAGAAGGAAAAGAGAAGAAGAGAAGTTGAAAAGAAAGGAGAGCAATAATCTGGCCGCCCCCTTCACTTATTATTTATATTAAAAATAATATAGTAGTACAAAGATAATTATGCCCTTATAGGGCGGCAAGACATAAAACAGTATATATAAGACACAAAAACATAATAATATTTGGACTCACATAACTACTGTGGTCCCCGCCTCCTATCTAACAACTAACATAAAACATCTACTCATAAAAAAACATCATAAAACTGATTAATCTTCAACACTTACTATCAATTTATGGTTTCAAGGTTATTTTTTCTTTAATAAATAAAACTAATAATACATGTATATACTAAACCTTCTATAGGTATTTGACACTGACAAAATTCCCTATCTCTGTTACATGGTTGTACAATGTAAGTTAAGAAAAAATGCTCAAAAACTAGTACAGGTAAAAGTAAAGAAAGGAATCCCAATCTTTGGAAAGAAATCATAAAGGAGTAAAGCACAAAACTATAGTCTCAGGGATGCATTCTATCCATGCTAATTAAGAATAAACTTCTCTATTAAAAATAAGACTGCGTCAGAGTCAAATCAAGAAAGAGAGAACAACAATTTGGTGGGTATGTCTAAGGCTCAATTTGAAAAGAGTACAAATACAAATATATACAATACAAGTACAAATAAAATACAAGGTTTTGCACTCCAAATATTTGTATTTGTACTCCTTTCAAACTGAGCCTAAGTGACTGTCGACACCCATTAAAAAGGTATTTATATTAAGAAGATAACAAGACAAATCTGCCCTTAATACACATGATAGTGTACAAAACAATCTATTGTACAAGAAAGATATGTCTACACTCCCCCTTGGCTAACTCTCTTTATCTCTACACTCCCCCTCAGTAATGCCTAGGAATAAGCATCACTTTGTCCATGAGAAATATATGTCATGCCCGAGTCACACCTTCGTCAATAAATCAACAAGCTGGAGGCCGAAGGACACATGTGGAAAAGAAATAGTGCCATCAAGAAGGAGATGACGAATGAAGTGGCAATCCACTTTGTTATGCTTTGTATGCTCACGGAATACAGGGTTGGATGCAATTTTGATTGCACTTGCATTGCTAGAAAAGAGAGGAACAGAGGGTGACAACTCATGTAGGATGTCATGTAGGAGAGTTAGGAGCCATATAATTTCACTGCACACTGAGGACATGGCTCTGTTTTCAACTTCAGTGGAAGATTTGGATACTATGGATTGTTTTTTGCACTTCCATGAAATGAGAGAGTTTCCCAAGAAAACACACACCAACCTGTAGTGAATCGTCGAGTGTTTGGGCAGCCAACCTAATCAGCATCCACATAGGCAATGAGGCTAATGGAGGATGAGGAGGAGAAGAATATACTATAAGATAAAGTCCCCCTTACATATCCAATAGTCTGATGGACTATAGACAAATGCAGTTGTCTTGAGGATGACACAAACTGGCTCACAAGTTGGACTGCATAAGATATATCGGACTGAGTCATGGTAAGATATTACCTACCAGCTAACAATAGAGAGTAGGATCTTTAAGAGGGGAACTATCATCCTTACTAAGTCTCAGATTAATTTCCAATGGAGTATCAATAGTCTTGGAATCATGAAGGTTAGCCATTCTAACAAGATCCACTGCAAATTTATGTTGGTTGACAAAGTAACCATTATGACTTACCTCGAGCCCCAAAAAATAAATCAAGGGACCTAAGTCCTTCATCTTGAAAGATTCGTTGAGGAGCCGCTTCAAATCAACAACTCCTGCATCATTCCCTGTAATATCATCAACATAAAGAAGGAGAACTGTCACGCCATGCTCCCGATGTAAGGTAAAAAGGGAATGGTCTAAGGATCCCTGGACAAGGCCAGCATCAGTGATAACAGACAAGATGAGGATTTGTACAATATCCAAGAGAAGGCATTATGTACACTGTCTCCTTCAATTCCCCATGTAGGAATGCATTCTTCACATTCATCTAATGAACTGTCCAATGTTTTGCTACAAATATAGCCAACATGAGTCGTATTGTAGTCATTTTTGCTATAGTAGCAAAGGTCTACTCATAATCTATCTCGTACTCTTGTTTATAACCTTGAGCAACAAGCCTAGCCTTGTGCCTATCTAGGCTTCAATTAGACTTTAACTTCACAGAGTAAATCTAGTGACTCCCAATTAGAGAGGCTTCAGGTGGAGTTTTAACCAAGTCCTAGGTGTCATTCTCAAGAAAGGTTTGAATCTCATAGTCCATGGCATCTTTTTAATGTGGAATTGCTACAACCTATTAGTAAGATTTGGGAATGTCTGTGGTGGATAAAATAGCAAAAAAAGAGCTATGGTCTGGTGAGAAACCATAGCGGTTAGGTGGACAAGAAATTCTAGAAGAATGGCACAAAGTGGGTGCAGTGGATTCAGGTGGAGGATCAAATGAACTTACAAGGATAGATGGAGTAACTGGATCAACAACTGGTGGTAGAGAGGAGAGAGGCATTGAGACTGATGTAGATTGTTGCCTCCTGAAGTAAGTCTGAAGATGTTGCAAGGGCGATGTCAGTACACTTGGAGTATTTGTAGAATCAAAGCTATGCAACAAAGAGGTAGATGGAGCAAGAAATTTAAAAACATGTTCAAAGGACACATTCTCAAGAAAGAGTACATTACGAGAAATCTGAATGTGGTGGGCTGCACGATCATAGCTAAGAAATCCCCTGTGATCAGGACTGTATCCACCAAAGGCACACAAAGTTGCATGTACAGTTAGATTAGTGCATTCATGGAGCAGAAGGTGAACATAGCAGACGCAACAAAAAACTCTAAGCATAAATAGGTCTGGGGATTTGTGAAAAAAGGACTGAAAAGGAGAAGTATTGTTTAGGATAAATGATGGAAGAAGATTTATGAAATACATAGAAGTGTTGGCCGCCTCCACCCAAAGCCAAGTGGGTACATGAGAATCCTGCAAGAGGGTTTTGACTACGCTCAAAATGTGTCTATTGTTTCTTTTTGCTACCCCTTTTTGTTGTGGAGTACCAGAACATGATTTTTGGGATTGGATTTCTTGTTATTTCAAGTAGGTTTGAAAATTCCCATCAAAGTACTCTCCCCCTAAATCAGACCGTAGAACATAAATCTTGCCTTCAAATTAGGTAGCAACATAAGCCTGAAATAGTTTGAATGTAAGGTAGACTTTGGATTTCTTGCAAAGAAAGTAAATCCCAGTAAACCAAGTGCAATCATCAATAAAAGTTACAAAATACTTGTATCCCAATCTAGAAATAACTAGAGATGACTATACATCACTATGTATTAAATAAAAAGGAACTATAGCATGTTCAGGATGAGAAAGAAATGGTAAAATATGGCTCTTGCACAAACTACAAGTAATGCATGTTTTATTACCAGAAGTAGTAGAAATTGGTAAATTACCAGAAGCAAACAACTTATCATCAAGTTTCTTAGAAAAAGGGTGACCAAGGCATCTATGCTAGAAGTTCTAGCCATTAATACAATTAAATGATTCGAAACCAGAAGTAGTAGAAAGTAAACAAGAAATAGAAATAGAGTCGGCCTTCTTCTTCTCAAACTCCAATGCAAACAACCGACCCAGTCTAAGCCCCTCTTCCCCTTCACCTCCCCAATTTGTTAGCCTTGTATCAAACAACCATCAGAGGAAAACAAGACAGTGTTACCATCTTCTACAAGATGGCCAATAGAAATCAAGTTAGTGGTTAACTTGGGTACAAATAAGGTTTTGGGAAGGTGAAAAGAAAAGGACTTAGAGGTAGATAAGTGTAAATCATCACAACCAAGTATATCTAATTTTTCACCATTTGTAGTAACAATGTGTCTATTAAGAAGATGGGGTTTGGGATATTGATCAAAGGTGGCCCCCTGTCATGTGGTTAGAGGTGCCTGAGTCAATGATCCAAAGGTAATTTGATGAAGGATAGTGGGTAGGAGACTTACCAGACAGATTGATAGCAGAAAAAGGTGTAAGAGATGACCAAGGACATGAGCCGTTGAATCCTTTCTTCAGACTACCATTGGAAGTATCATTTTGTGAAGTCACTGAAACAATAAAGGAGGAGGCATCTGAACTCTCTATGGAAGTATGATAAACTTTATAAGTTCCTTTCTTCTAATTTGACCCACCACTTTTCTATGGTCAAGTGGGGCATTCTGTAATGACGTGTCTTGATTGCTTGCAATAAGTACATGTGTTCTTGTTCTTGCAGTGTGAGACAACATGCCCAAACTCCTTGCATTCATAGCATTGCACTCGGGAAAAATCCTTCTTCCCCTTAGGTTTTGTTGCAAGGAAGACAACATCTATGTTTAACTCTTTCCTTCCATTAAGAGCGGCCTGTGTAACAAGCCTGGTTTTTGTTCTCAACATTTACCTAAGGATAGTATCCAGATTAGGAATAGTCCCTCGACTAAGAATATTGGTTATGACACCTTCAAATTCAGGTCTGAGAATTATTAAGAAATGCATAATCTTCCTTCTATGAAAATTCTCTTTCATATACTCACACAACAGTCTGAAGGATCCTTTCCCATATGCACTAGCTCATACTCTATCCAGAGATTAATAAATCCTGCATAACATTCCTAAACTTTCCTCTCCTTGATGATATGAAAATATATCAACTTCTATTTGGTATTGTTTAGAAGTGTTTGATTGTTGATATACTTTCTCAAGGTATTGGTACATCTCACATGCAATTCAGTATCCCCTCATAGAAATTGTAATATCAGTTTCAACTGGTCCGAGGATCCATGATGCAATTTTTGCATTATCAATCTTTCATTGATTAAGGGCCTTAATGTCTGAATCATCCGGTTTTTCTATAGACCCATCCAAGTATCCCCAAAGTCCCTTTACCTCAACATGAAATTGAAAATTAAACTTCCACAAAGCATAGTTTGTACCATTGAACTTGACAGGAAGAACAGCCATTCTTTTACACACCATCAAAAAGGAGAATAGCAGTACAAGCTTCCAAAAAAGTAGATAGATTTCAAATCAAAGAGTAGAAAGAAATACCTTTCAGTCGATGTCCAAAAAAGGAAACTAATTCAGTTTGCCAAACCCAGAGATGGATCAAAACCCTTCTAGATCAAATCCGATCCAAACCAGACAAAAAAGGATCAATAGTACTCTGGGTGACACCAGATCTTAAGTTTCAGGCCGATTTGATGTTCCTAAGAGGAGATCTGAGGAGAAAAGCAGTTCTAGTAGTGCAACAGTTCAGAAATCTGGCCTGTACAGATCTGATCGAAACAGCCCTAGAAAAGAGATTCAACGGAACTTAAAGGTTTTCCAAATACTATTAGGGAGGCCCCAAAAGAACTGAGAAAACACAGGTACAAAAAGAGTTTTATGCAGATCAGATCGTGACCTGCTCTAATACCATGTCAGAGTCGGATCAAGAAAGAGAAAACAACAGTTTGGTGGGTGTGTATTGTTGACACCCATGAAAAAGGTATTTATATTAAGAAGATAAAAGGACAAATCTTCCCTTAATATACATAGAATAATGTACAAAACAATCTACTGTACAATAAAGAGTAAAAGTACAAAAATAGACCTCAACTAACTCTCTTTATCTCTATAGACTGGTCAGTCATATTTGTCATTTTTCTAGATAGTTATATGAAATGGAAGAGATATCCTTCATAAATGTAAAATTATAAGAAATATACTAGAAAGAATCTGAAACACTGGAAATAATACCTTAGCAGAGGAGATGTAATTACTAAATCAATCCTCTTGATAAGGCCCGATGCATGGACATGCTTATGCAAATTATCAACCTGTTATAGAGACACAAAATCTTCTTGAATCATTTTACTTTCAAAAGATTAAAAAAGAGTGATTTCAAACTACCAATGACAAAGCATAACCATCAAGCTGAAAAATGCAAGTGTTTTTTAAATGGGAAAGACTTTATGATAACATAGAATTAAGAACAAGTTATTAGAGGTGAATGGCTAGTACCTGCTGCCAACCTAGAGGGGTAAGGTGGGCATCAAAAAGTTCTGGAGATAAGTATGCTTTGGAGTTCTTTTCTCCTTCTACATTGTGAATCCCTTGCGCATGTCGCACCTGGATGTATCATTTTATAAGAACCCAGTGTATTTGGAAGTAAAAGTTATGAAGAAAGAAGACAATCTGAATATCCTTCATATTAGATTCGACATATTCAAACCTGGAAAGAAACAAAAAAGAAAAGAAAGAAGTAAGTGATACTAACCAGGTGCAGAACTTTACAGCGATACAGTGGATACAAGCTAGAACCTGCAGTGTTATCCATATCTGTGAAATAGACCTAGCAAAATTTACTAGGAAAACAAAGATAAAAATTTAGAAGGACTTAATATCGTTTTCAACAAAATAGTATATCACAATAAATACAATTGTGTTCAACTTTTCAGGAAAAAGAATTGAAAAACCAGGGTCAGCAACAGGGAACTGATAAGAAGATTCAACCATGATATAAGACTCAGTTGTACCTTATAATGGATGCTGCAGACATAAGCAATAGGCATATATTACTAAGCCATTATTTTTAAGAACAGTATTCTTTAAATTGATGTCAGAGCCGTCTCTGTGGTAGACCTAATTCAGTTCAAGAGATGGGGCAAGAATCACCTAGATGAGTTGATCATATAAATGGGGAAAATTATTACTTTCGGGCTTTCAGCGGTTCCAGAGTTATTATTGTACTAAAATCTATTGATGCATGCAGTACCATCATCATGACCTAATCCCACCTAAATGAGATTAGCAGCATTGTTGTTCTCCCAATTCCACCCTATTTGTTACAGTATCTTCCATTAAGTATTGAAATATGAATTCTTCCCCAACCCAATATCTTTTTGGCCTCTGCCTTGTCACTTTAGATCCTTCAGCTTTTATTAGATAATCATTCTCAATGATGCATTTAGGTTGGCTTGGCATCTCATTATCTCATTGCATGGAATGTTAGGGGATTGGGGTCGGGGAGAAGAAGGTTGGTTGTCTGTGATTCTCTGAAAACTTCAGGTTCAAAGGTGGTTCTGATTCAAGAATCTAAATTGGAAAGTGTGGAGGCAGCAGTGATTAGGAGTATCTGGGGGGAGGGGGAGGTTAGGTGGAAGTCAAAGTCAGCTGTTGGAAGTGCAGGGGGTTACTGAGCATGTGGGACCCAACAGTGTGTAATCCGGTTTCATCTCAGATTGGGAATTTTTCAATTTCCCTTGTTTTGAAGTTTGCTGATGATAATGTTTTTCAAATAACTAATGTGTATGGCCCTAATAATCAAAGTCGGAGGGAGGAGTTTTGGGAGGAACTGGCTGTCCGTGGATTATCGGCAGGGATTTTAATGTCATATTGTCGGTGGATGAGAGAAGTTTGGGTGGGAGAAGATCGAGAGATATGGTGCAATTTGCTGAATTTATCAACGGATTTGAACTCCAAGACCTTCCTCTCCATGGCAACAGGTTTACTTGGACCAGCAATCAAGATTCTCCTACTCTTGTGAGGCTGGACAGGTTTCTGGTTACATCTAATTGGGAAGAGGTCTTTCCGGAGATTAAGCAGATTGTTCTTCCTAGGCCAGTGTTGGATCACAGTCCAATTCAGCTGGTTTGTGGTGCTAGAATGAGAGCCAAAGTTCCTTTTAAAATAGAGAATGCTTGGTTTGAGGATGCTAATCTTGTTCCTTTGTTGAAGTCAGTTTGGGAGGAGTTGCAAGTAGAGGGTACTAATTCTTTCATATTGGCAAAGAAACTGGGGGCCATCAAGGCAAGGTTAAAGATTTGGAAGTTGGAAAAGAATTTGAATTCAGATACAGAGAAGAAGGCTCTCCTGAGTCTCATAAAGGAGATAGATACAGCTGAAGAGCTTGGTCCCATTGTTGAGGAGCTCAGATTAAAAAAAGACAGAAGGCCAAGTTGAAGTTTGATAAATTGGCAGTGGTGGAAGAAATTAAATGGAGGCAAAGAGCTAAAGTTGCTTGGCTGAAAGAGGGGGATAGGAACACACATTTTTTTCACACAATGGCAAATGCTAGAGCTAGAGCTTTTGTAATTACTAGACTAGAGGGGGAGGGCAGGGTAGGTATCACTGAGTCTGACATGAAGGTTGTGGCATCAGATTTTTATAAGAAGCTGTATAAGGAGTATTGGCCTTTTAGACCTTTCCCTAAATCCCTTCCTTTTAACCAGTTGAGTGAGGAGCAATCTTCCCTTATTGAGGGTCCTTTCTCTAAGGAGGAAATCAAAGGAGCAATCAAGTTGTTGGCCGATAAGAAGTCTCCTGGCCCCGGTGGCCTTACTAATCTCTTTTACATTAAATGCTGGGATGTAGTGAGACAAGACATTATGAATGTTTTCCACGATTTTTTTGAGAGGGGTTCTTTGCAGAGAAGCCTGAACTCTACTTTCATTACCCTTATTCCAAAGATTGAAGGTGCAATCAATATAAGGGATTTCAGGCCAATTAGCCTTCTGCATAGTTTTTATAAAATCCTAGCTAAAGTGCTTGTTGAAAGATTACAAGGAGTACTTGGTAGTGTCATCTCAAACAACCAAGGTGCTTTCATTCCGGGCAAGCAGATGTTGGATTCGGTGCTTATTGCCAATGAGCTCATTCACTCAAGGAAGAAAGAAGGTTCCCCAGGTTTGATTTGTAAACTTGATATCGAGAAGGCCTATGACCATGTTAACTGGAGATGTGTGGACCTTGTGCTGCATCAGATGAATTTTGGGTAGAAATGGAGAAATTGGATTAAAGTTTGTATCACTTCTCCAAAGTTCTCAGTTCTAGTAAACGGGCAAATTGCAGGTTTCTTTGACAGTTCCAGGGGCCACAGGCAGGGAGACCCCTTGTCTCCTCTTCTTTTTATATGTGTAATGGAGATCTTGACTCTGTTATGCAAGAAGGTTGCAAGTTCAGGAGAGTGGGATGGTTTTGCTATTGTGCCGGGTGGAACTTGCAGATGATACTCTATGTTTTGTGGATGCCTTGCCCTCTCAAGTGGAACTTGTCCTTGGAATTCTATCTTGGTTTGAAGTGATTACAGGACTAAAAGTAAATTGGAATAAGAGTCAAATCATCCCAGTTGGCCAAGTCTCTAATTTAGCTGAATGTTAAGATATTTTGGCTTGTCAGATTGGATCACTCCCAGTTAAATATCTGGGCCTCCCGTTAGGGGTGAATGGCGGTTCCTCTGTAATTTGGGAGCCAGTTATTAAGAGATTGGAAAGGAAGCTGGCTTCTTGGAAGGCAAAATATCTTTCTTTCGGGGGGAGGGTGACTCTAATTAAGAGTATTCTCTCCAATTTGCCTACCTACTTCTTGTCTCTGTTTTATATTCCTAAGAAGGTTGCAAATCAGATCGAAGAACTTCGAAGGGACTTCCTTTGGAGAGGCTGGGAGGAGAAGAAAATGCATTTGGTGAGTTGGGAGAAAGTTTGCCTCCCCAAGTCAGATGGGGGATTAGGTATAAGGAAGCTGAAAAATTTTAACTCTACCCTGCTCGGTAAATGGATATGGAGATTTGCTATAGAGCCTGATGCATGGTGGAGATCTCTCATTGCTAGTAAGTATGGTGTGAGTTGGGGAAATTGGAGAACTAGGGATCCTCCTCCCAACTGGGGTAAATCCCTTTGGAAAGGGATTATGAAGACCTATTCAGATTTGGCTAGGGGAGTCTCAATAAGGGTGGGGAATGGTAATAGAACCAAATTCTGGAAAGACCCGTGGTGCTCTAATGTTCCTCTTGCTGAGTCCTTCCCGCTCTTATATCAGTGTGCTTTAGATCAAGAGGCTTCAGTTGCTGAGTGTTATAGCATTTTGAGTGGTTCAGTTCTTTGGACTCCCTCTTTTCAAAGGAATCTTTTTGATTGGGAGGTGGAAGAGGCAGTGAATCTCTTGTCAAGTCTTCAAAATCAAGCTTTGGATTATAATTTGGAGACAAGTGGTTTTGGAGGTGGAATTCAGATGGTATACTCTCTGTTAAATCCCTAGCTGCTTTGATTGGAAGGAGGGGTGGGTCTGATTTCCCAGCTCGGCAAATATGGAATCCAAACAGCCCGACAAAAGCATGCTTCCTAGTATGGACCATGGCTCTAAATAAGTGCCTTTCTAAGGAAAACCTGGTGAGAAGAGGCATTCAGGTCCCAGACTTGTCTTGTAGCTTATGTGGTTGCAGTATTGAATCCACTGATCATTTGTGTATCCACTGCCCGTTTTCTGCTCATTTATGGAATCATCTCTTCAACTTTGTGAAGGTTAACTGGGTGATGCCGAGGTCAGTTAAAGAGTTGTTAAACTGCTGGCAGATTAAGGGTTTGAGCAAGAAAAGGAAGGTTCTTTGCAAGCTGATTCCATTTGTGGTAGTAGTCGATCAAGACTACAATCAGTCTTGAATCCGAAAGTAAAAGAAAAGATTTCAAAAGGAGAAAAGAAGAAGAAAAGAGGGAGAAAGCAGAAGCACACGAAGGGTTCTAGAAAAAGGAGAGAGAGGGTTAAATTATTCAGATCTGCCGACCCGCTCTTAATATTTATATGTTTACTGATTGTAAAAAGGCTGAATTGCCCTTATTGCTTACATGGCAAATAAACTAATAATAAAGCTGAAATAACAAGCTGTAACAACAAAAACTGAAATAACTACCAACTAACACTAACATAACTAACAAAGAATACATATTGTGCTGCCATACGAACATAGTGGGGACCATAGCCGTGGGGTCCACATCAATGTTCTCTACACTCCCCCTCAAGTTGGGAATAGATATTTTCATTTCCAACTTGCATAGGTTTGCCTCTAACTTCTTCCTTGGAATAGCCTTGGTGAGAAGATCTGCGAGCTGCATGCTGGAGGTGATATACGGGAGACACACTTCTTGAGATGAAACCCTTTCTCTGACAAAATGTCAATCAACTTCGATATGCTTAGTTCTGTCATGCTGTACCGGATTGTGAGCTATATTAATAGTAGCCTGATTATCACAATACAGCATTAAGGGCTTCTCATAATTAATACCCAACTCTTCAAGTAATGACTTCAGCCATAGGATTTCAGCCACACCATTAGCCATTGATCTATATTCAGCTTCAGCACTAGAACGAGAAACAACACTTTGTTTCTTACTCCTCCAAGAGACAAGGTTACCTCCTACAAAGGCAATATATCCAAAGGTAGGCCTCCTGTCTGTTAGACAGTTTTGTATGCCCTTAGCTTCAATCAGAATGATGTACTTTATGAGTTTATTGTAAATGAATAAAGATACATATTTGATTCATGTTCCCTTGGTATGTTTCTGTGTAATACCCTTAAACTGGACACTTAATGAGACTCGTGTTAGTTTAGAATGTTCACAGCCAGTGGGTCGGTCTGGGGAGACCTATCCTGACAAGGCTGACACTGTGGTGCCACCAAGTCGGTTGGGGTGGCCTGTCTCAGCTGCCAGGGTGAGACCCTAGGCACATACAGTGTAGGATTAATTGAATCTTTGAACTGGACCAGATTTCCAGTATTGCCCTGGACCTTGGAGATTGATGGGCAAAACTGGAAAGTTACACCCGACCCCTAGACTCGATTATGATACTGCACTAGGTGTCGGATTGGGCTATCTTTGATGTACCAATCAGTGAGATCCTTAGCGGGGGTCAAAACCTGGGTATGTTGGGACAGTCCGAGAATTCATCTGAGTGGGTGATCATAGTGACAGGATCAGCCCCTTTGTCAGACAAAGGTAATGATCGGGGATGCACTCTCACTGATGGAAACCAAGACTGCCGGCAGCCGATTTCAACCGTTGAGATTTGTTTTGCAAAATATATTTTATATAAGATATAAAAGTATATATTATGGTTTCTAAAATGTTTGCAAAAGGTTTTAATTCCCGGGATCCATATAAGTGGAGAGTGCAACACTGTTCCTTGCAGCCGAGGGAGAGGTCCTCTCTTGTCGGGCAGTGTATGATCATTATGGGCTGAGAGGTTAAGTGTAAGACCATTGAGGATAATGCCTGATGGGCTAATCTTGCATCTGCCCACAGTCCCTGGGTGTTACAAGGTGGCTTGGCCCAGGGACCACTTAGTGTAAGTGTTGGGCCCATAGAGCTCATTTGATGGGTTTCAGGGGGTACACTGCCTTTAGCAGTGCATTCGGCCAGGCCTTGTAACAAAGGCTGGGCTGAACCCATGTGGCTGATGTGTAGATCAATGCTTGGGTCCCACGCCATACAAGGAAGCCCAACTGGGCAGCAATTTGGAAGGTTTTTTGAGTACATAACCTTAATGGGCCTTAAGCCCATTTCGAACTGGGCTGATTTGATCAGTCATCTAAAGGGGGCGAATTCTGAAGTGGGTCAGCTAAAAGGATTGGGCTTAGACCCTATCTACTCAGAGAGTCCAAGATCTAAATAAGATTTAGATCTGGAAACCTCCTAATTAGATTAGGAGACAGTTGATCTGATCTGCAGATAAGATAAGGATTATCCCTTATCACTAAGGGACTTCTAACCCAAATATGATTTGGATTAGCAACTCCTAATCTGATTAGGAGCTGATCCCTTTAAGATTATAAAAGGGGAAGGGGGCGGCAGCCTTGAAAAAAAACAACAACATCAATAGCATTCTTCTCTTTAAAGAAAGAGAGATTGAGAGATTTCCTGCATACTGCGAATTCTCTTCTGCCGCCACCTTCCTGCCATTGCCATTCCTTCAGTTCGATCTCCAGTTCTTGGGAGCAATCAAGATTGGATCTTGATTTCAATCTTTTGGGAAAAGATTGGTTGGAGCTGTACTCACAAGCCGTCCAGTTGATTCTTGTGAAGGGTCAAGTTCTTTTGAAGAACGTTGCTGATTCTGCTCCATCCTGCACTGCGCCATCTTCAGTGGGAGCAGTCTTTGGATCCTTCCTTGGGCGTGAACACCTCCATTGGGAGATAGTATTTCTCCGTATCAGGTATAATCCTCTCCCACTCCTTTTGGTTCAGATCTGGTTCAGTTTATGGTTCAAGATTGATCCTTAAAAATATGATTTTCTAAATAGGGAATACGATTCCCAGTTGAAAGGAGAGAAAAATTTTTGAAATTCGCCCCTTATTCCGCAATCTTTGGGCGTCCATAGGATGGATCTCTCATCCCTTCACTGTCATCAGTACTCCCAGCCCAATCAACATTTGTGTAGACCTCTATCTTCATGTGATCATTATTCTTGAATAATATACCTCTACCTGGACATCTCTTCAAGTATGCTAATATTCTCTCAACTGCAAGGAGGTGAGTAGTTCTAGGAGAATGCATGTATTAACTGACAAAGCTGACTGCATAACTGATGTCTGGTCGTGCGAGACAAAGATAGAGGAGTTTTCCAACCAACCATTGGAACATAGCTTTGTCTTCAAGAGGCTCTCCACCCTCTGCACTGATCTTGTGATTCTGTTCAATGGGTGTATCTGCAGGCTTAACACCCAACTTTCCAGTTTCTGCTAATAGATCTAGAACATACTTCCTTTGAGAAATAAAAATCCCGTGTTTAGATCCAGCAACCTCAATACCCAAGAAGTATCGTAGCTCACCCAGATCTTTCACCTCAAACTCTTGATGAAGGAGTTGTTTAAGGGACTCAATCTCACTGTTATCATTCCCTGTTGTTAGTGGTGTTAGTGAAGGGGTATTTCAGTCTTTGTACTTGTTGAGAATGCTGATGTGTACTGTTATGTTAGTTCGAGTGCCTCTTACTTAAAGAAGGGCACTCAAGTCTTTTTCAATAAGTCAATAATATAATAATAGGTCTGGCCGAATCAAGGGATTAACTTTTTTCTCTAATTCGAACCAGCCTTTCTCTCTTTTCTCTCTTCTCTCTTTTCTTCTTTCCTCTCCTACTTCTTGCTGTCTACTTTACTCTACAGTCAACGAACAAGACAGAATTCTATGGCAGGTCAAACTCCAACATGGTATCAGAGCTAGGTTCACCAAATCAGACTTGCTAGAATTCTGCCTTCTGCGCATTCGAATTAGGGTTTCACTTGGGGTTCTCAGTTGTGAGTTGGAGACTGGGAAAAGGGCTGAAAAGGAGTGATCGCCCTCTTCCCTAGGAGGTCTCTATGCCTCCAATTGTGTCGTTGGTGATTGGTTGCTGTGGTTTCTAAGCCCTAGTTAGGGCTGGTACGTGTGGTGCAGTGGTGTCTCAGCTCTTCGTATGGTTGGCCTTCAGGCGATGAGGTAAAGTTTTTTTTATATTTTTTTTTGTTATGGAATACATGAGAGGTGTAGTACAGTTCGCATGATGGGTTCTCAGATTGCAGTATGCTAGGGTTTATGCTAGGGTTTATTCTGGTTTGTGTGTGATTCGAATGGCAATAGTGTCTACTTAATGGTGAAGCTTCCTATAGTTGTGGATTAATGTTGGTGGTGTTACAAGTGTGGTTTTCAGCTTTTGATATCGCTGAAATCAGTGTGTAGACCTCGGTGAGTAGGGGTTGTGGTGTTGTAGTTTTCAACATTTAATACTGCTGAAATCAGTGTACAGACTTCGGTGAGTAGGGTTTGTGGTGTTGCAGTTCTCAGCTGTTGAAATCAGTGTGCAGATTTCGATGAAGTGTCTGTGTGTAGTGTGCAGTGTGTAGTGCTCCTAATTCAGTGCTCAGAATTAAGGGAGTTCGGCAATGGCAGATAACAGTGATAGTAAACCTAGTGTCATGATATCTACTGACTACCTGAATGTCCAAATGACCTCCATTAAACTGAATGGAGAGAATTATGTCCCTTGGGCCAAGTCTGTAGAGGTTTTTCTGAAGGCGAAGAAGAAAGTGAAGCATATAAGAGAGGAGAAACCCCCCGCTAATTCTCAGGAGTATGAAGACTGGGAACAGGAAGATGCACAGATCATTACATGGTTGTGGAACAGTATGGAACCCAAAATCAGTGTGAACTTCATGTTTCTTGACACAGCCAAAGAGGTGTGGGATCATGCCAAGAAACTGTATTCAGGTCAGGATAATACCACTAGGGTATATCAACTGTATCAGGAATACTTCAATCTGCAACAGGGAAATCAGAGCCTTGAGGAGTACTATGCCAATGTGAGGAATATCCGTAATGAGTTAAATGTCTATCATCCTCTCACTTCAGATGTCAAAGTTCAACAGCAACAGTGAGAGCAGCTTGATGTAACACGGTTTCTGGTGGGGCTGAAGTCTGAGTATGAACCAGTACGAGCCCAGATACTAGGGGGATCTGCTCTTCCATCTTTAGAGGAGGTGTTTGCTCGTCTTCGGAGGGCTTCCATTGGATCTATGGACTCTAATGTCTCCGATAAATCAGCATTTGCAGTGTCAAGAGGCCGAGGTGGCAGAAGTGGGACTCGAGGAACCCAGCCTGGCAGGAGTGGTAGTGGTGGATCTACACATATCCGTGGTGGTGGTCGTACTGGAGGCAGAGATTCAGGGGGAGCTCGTGGTAGAGGACGTGGCTCGGGTCCACGGAAGTGTACTCACTGTGGTTTGGATGGACATACCATTAACTACTGCTATGACTTACATGGTCCTCCCTCGACGTGGGCCAACCATGCCATGACTAGTGACACCAGTTTCAGCCCTACACAGGAGAAACGGTCAGCTGACCCGATGCCTTCTACTCCCTCAGATGGTCCAGGCAAGGAGATGGTGAGTGTTCCTCGTGATGAGTATGAGAGGTTTGTTCAATCCAAGTCGCAGCAGAACACAGCTTCCTTTGCACACTCAGGTATGGCTTGTTTGGCATCCACACCCAACCCCTGGATTATTGACTCTGGAGCCTCCGATCACATGACGGGAACTCCAGGTGTGTTTTCATCTCTCACTCATTGCTCAACATCACAATCTGTTACCCTTGCTAATGGCTCCACGTCATCTATCTGTGGTGTTGGTAATGTTGACCTAGACCCTGTATCCCTATCCTCTGTTTTATATGTACCTAAGCTTCCATTTAATCTTATGTCTGTTAGTAAGCTGACCAAGTCACTTAAGTGCTCCATCACTTTTTACCCTTCTATGTGTGTTTTTCAGGATCTCAAGACGGGGATGAAGATTGGTGGAGGGCATGAAGCCGGTGGACTGTATTATCTTGATGGTGGTGGACGAACGTCAACGGCTCTTCAGTCATCCATTTCTCCTCTCCAGTGGCACTGTAGATTTGGTCATCCTTCGCTGAAAGTGTTGCAGTCCTTAGTCCCTTCATTGAGTCAACTTTCTGTTTTAGATTGTGAGTCTTGTCAATTTGGGAAACACCATCGTGTTCCCTTTCGTTCTAGGGTCGATAACCGTGTGTCGAGTCTTTTTTCTTTAATTCATTCAGATGTTTGGGGTCCTTATAAAGTGATGTCATATAATGGATACCGATATTTTGTTATTTTTGTTGATGACTGTTCAAGAATGACGTGGCTCTATTTAATGAAAGAAAGAAGTGAATTATTTTCCATCTTCCAGAAATTTTATGCTGAGATCCGCAATCAATTTGGTGTTCACATCAAAATTTTCCGTTCTGATAATGGTCGTGAATACTTGTCTTCATCTTTTCGAGAATACTTGGACCAACATGGCATTATACACCAAACTTCATGTACCTATACTCCGCAACAAAATGGGGTTGCTGAGAGAAAGAACCGCCATCTTGTAGAAACGGCACGCTCCCTCATGCACCACATGAATGTTCCCAAAACTTTTTGGAGCGATGCAATGCTCACCTCTTGTTTCTTAATTAATCGGATGCCCACGTCTATCCTTGATGGTCGTTCTCCTTTTAGTGTCTTATTCCCCAACATGTCTCCGTTTCCGCTTTCTCCTCGGGTATTTGGGTGTGTCTGCTTCGTTCATAATCTGAGTCCCGGGACTGACAAGTTAGATGCACATTCCATGAAGTGTATCTTCCTTGGTTATTCCCGAACTCAGAAAGGGTACAAGTGTTATCATCCTAGTTCTCGTCGCTCCTTGGTATGTGCTGATGTTACATTCTTTGAGTCTACTCCGTTCTTCGTGGGGTCCGGTGCTGCTGCTTCCCCCACATCACCACCTCCTCTTCCTCTTCCTGTGGCTGATCCACCTCCTTTGGTTCCAGTCATGCCTACGTCCTTGCCTCCGGTGCCACCATTGGTTGACCGTCCACCCATCCGTCACGTGTATACACATCGCCCACGTGTACCGGCTGCAGCTCCTCCAGCTTCATCACCGTCGACAGATCCAGCTCCAGCTTCGACACCAGCCTCCGACCTAGATCTTCCTATTGCCTTACGGAAAGGTAAGCGTACTTGCACCCTTCACCCTATTTCCAATTTTGTTTCACTTACCCACCTCTCCGCTTCCCATCGCCAGTTCATATCTTTGTTATCCTCCGTGGTTGTTCCTAAGGATGTCCAGGAAGCCCTTACCTCTCCAGAGTGGTGCCGTGCTATGGAAGAAGAGCTCTCTGCTTTGCATCATAATCACACTTGGGATCTCACCGCTCTTCCTCCTGGGAAGCAGGCTATCGGTTGTAAGTGGGTGTATAGTGTTAAGTACTTGCCAGATGGTCGTGTTGAGCGCCTGAAGGCGCGGCTGGTTGCCAAAGGGTACTCCCAAACCTATGGCATTGACTACACGGAGACGTTCTCCCCGGTTGCTAAGATAGGGTCAGTTCGTGTCGTCATCTCTCTTGCAGCTATGTCTGGTTGGCCTCTCCATCAGCTCGATATCAAAAATGCCTTTTTGCATGGGGATTTGCTCGAGGAGGTCTACATGGAGCAACCACCTGGGTTTGTTGCTCAGGGGGAGGATGGTAAGGTATGTAGACTTAAGAAGGCTATTTATGGACTTAAACAGTCCCCTCGAGCATGGTTTGGTAGGTTCAGTGAGGTGGTCAAGAAGTTTGGTCTGAAACAGTGCCAAGTTGATCACTCTGTCTTCAGTCTTGACTCTTCGGCAGGTAAAATAATATTGGTGGTGTATGTGGATGATATCGTTGTGACTGGGAATGATAAAATGGGCATTGACAGATTGAAGGCATTCCTACAGGAACACTTTCAGACAAAGGACCTTGGCAAGTTGAAATACTTTTTGGGCATAGAGGTAGCAAGATCTAAGCATGGCATTAATTTGTGCCAGAGGAAATATGTGCTTGATTTACTGGAAGAAACAGGATTGTTGGGTACTAAACCGGCTGAGACACCTATGGAAACAAATACGAGGCTGAGCAGTGATATAGGTGAAGTGTTTGAAGAGCCTGGCAGATACCGACGACTTGTAGGCAAACTAAACTATCTAACCATTACTCGGCCAGATATTTCATTTGCGGTTAGTGTGGTGAGTCAGTTCATGCAGAAACCTTTGGTCCCACATTGGAATGCAGTGCTAAGGATTGTGAGGTATCTGAAAGGAGCTCCTGGTCGTGGTTTGCTGTACAGAAGTGGTGGAAAACTGGTAGTAGAAGGATACACCGATGCTGATTGGGCAGGTTCTATGTCTGATAGACGATCTACCACAGGCTATTGCACCTTTCTGGGGGGTAACCTAGTAACATGGAAAAGTAAGAAGCAAACAGTTGTGGCAAGAAGCAGTGCAGAAGCGGAATATAGGGCCATGGCACATACTGCTTGTGAACTAGTGTGGCTGAGGAACCTTCTACAGGAGATAGGATATGACATCAGTACTCCAATGAAGCTCTACTGTGACAATCAGGCAGCGGTTCATATCTCTTCCAATCCAGTGTTTCATGAAAGAACCAAGCACATCGAAGTTGACTGTCATTTTGTGAGAGAGAAGGTGCTGAATGGGGTGATAGAAACTGCATATGTTAGTACGGGAAACCAGTGGGCAGACTTGTTTACAAAAGGCTTGAGTCGGGGGAGAGTGGACTACATATGTAACAAGCTGGGATTATATGATATATACTCACCAGCTTGAGGGGGAGTGTTAGTGGTGTTAGTGAAGGGGTATTTCAGTCTTTGTACTTGTTGAGAATGCTGATGTGTACTGTTATGTTAGTTCGAGTGCCTCTTACTTAAAGAAGGGCACTCAAGTCTTTTTCAATAAGTCAATAATATAATAATAGGTCTGGCCGAATCAAGGGATTAACTTTTTTCTCTAATTCGAACCAGCCTTTCTCTCTTTTCTCTCTTCTCTCTTTTCTTCTTTCCTCTCCTACTTCTTGCTGTCTACTTTACTCTACAGTCAACGAACAAGACAGAATTCTATGGCAGGTCAAACTTCAACACCTGTCACCACAATATCATCCACATATACAGCAAGCAAGGTCAAAGAAGAGTCCACTCTTTTAATGAACAATGTATGGTCTGACTGGGCATGTACATAGCCAAATTTTTCAAGGGCTTGTTTGAATCTATCAAACCAAGCTCTGGGGGACTGCTTTAGTCCATACAAGGCTTTATTCAGCCGACAAACCTTCTTACCTGTCTCTGCATCATAAAATCCAGGAGGTAATTGCATGTAGACTTCTTCCTATAAGTCTCCATTTAGGAAGGCATTTTTAACATCCATCTAGAACAAGGGCCAAGAATAACTGGCTGCAAGGGCTAACAGAACTCGAATAGTGGTCATCTTTGCCACTGGAGAAAAAGTCTCCAAGTAGTCTATACCATAAGTCTGAGTAAATCCTTTTGCAACTAACCGGGCTTTATACCTTTCAATGGAACCATCAGCATTATGTCTCACGGTAAATACCCATCTACATCCAACCAATTTCTTTCCTTTGAGCTGGTCAACTAACTCCCAAGTATTATTCCTCAGAAGGGCATCCATTTCAACCTTCATTGCATCTTTCCACTCAGGAACTGACAAAGCTTCCTGCACTATTCTGGGAATAGGAGTATCAGCAATAGATGTGAGAAAGGACTTGTAAGAGGGAGACAGGTGATCATAGGACAAAAACTGGGAAATGCGGTGAGTTGTGGATGTGGTGCAACGCCGTTTCCCCTTATGGACTGCAATAGGGAGGTCAAGGTCATCCAAAGAAGGTGAAGTAGCAACAGTGGAAGGTATCTCAATGGGACCTGAATCTGATAAAGGGACTGTAGTACCTGGATCTGGATCCGCATAAGGAACTGGGGCTGGCCTGGACTGCTGATGACCAAAATCAACCTGCGTCCACCGCCTGTGATAGACTTTCAACTCCTGACACCTCTGACAACCCTCCCCATTACATCCCTCATCACTCAATGGAATGGGTAAAGGAACTTCTGATGAGTTAACCCCACTCTCACAAACCCCATTCTCACTACTCTCCCCCACCTCCTCAAAGAAAGTAACATCCATCGAGACAAATCTCCTCCTGGAAGTAGGTTCATAGCACCAATAACCCTTTTGAGTTTGTGCATAACCAAGAAAAATGCATTTGGAGGCCTTAGGGTCAAATTTGGAACAATGAGGTCCAAGAATCTGAACAAAGCAAGTGCAACCAAAGGTTTTAAGGGGAACAGTAAATAATTCTTCATCGAGGTATAGAAGGGTAAACGGAGGCTTCAAGTCAAGAACCCGTGAAGGAACTCGATTAATGAGATACACTGCTGTAAGAATAGCATCGCCCCAGAAACGGAAAGGCACATTGGAGGTAAACATAATGCTTCTAGCCACCTCCAATATGTGCCTATTCTTCCTCTCGACAACCCCATTCTGCTGTGGTGTATAAGGACAAGTACTCGGGTGAATAATCCCATGATCAAGTAGATAAGAGGCCAGTGGCTTGGTAAAGTATTCTTTCGCATTATCAGATCTGAGGATTTTGATTTTGACCCCAAACTGGGTTAAAATCATCTGATGAAAGGTCTAGGTCAGAGCAAGAACCTCATCTCGAGAACGCATAAGGTAAAACCAAGAAAAACGGGTATAGTCATCAACAAACAACAAGAAATATCTATACCCCCCCCCCCATAGAAGGGATGTGATACGGGCCCCAAACATCGGTGTGCACAACATAAAAAAAATTACTACTTCTCTTATTACTCAAGGAATAAGATGTTCTACAATGCTTTGCAAGCTCACAACTCTCACATATCAAATTTGACATCTGAACAGACTCAAACAAATTAGGAAACAAACTCTTCAAAGACCGAAAGGATAAATGACCTAATCGATTATGCCAAAGCATAACCGGACTAACAGATTGAGAAACAAAAGACTTCTTATCTTCATGATCTTTCCAATGAGAACTCTCTCCAAGCAGCTAGATCCCATTCGTCTCACGGCCAGTCCCAATCACCTTCCTTGTCTCCAAATCCTGAAAAACACATCGGTCAGGGAAGAAGGTTACTGAACAGTTATGATGTTTTGTAATACTACTGACTGAAAGCAAGTTAGTATCAAGCTTAGGAACATGCAAAACTGAGGATAAGGAAATGGTATTAGACAACTTGATGTCTCCCTTGCCAGAAATGGGAACAAGGGAACCATCAGCAATGGACACTTTATCTCTACCAGAAGATAAGTGATAGGTAGTGAACAGTGATGGCAAGCTAGTCATATGGTCAGATGCACCTGAGTCTATTACCCAACAATGTTCAATGTTACCTGGAGCTGAAGCATGGTAAGCTGAGGCCCGAGTACCTAAATGAGCAAAGCCTGATGTGGAAGGAGCTGATGATGACTGAGATGATTGAGCTGAATTCCCAACTTCCTTTTCCAACTGTGTTAGGGCAGCCCGAACAGCAGCTAAGGTGTCTAGAGGCGTGCCTTTTGCGCCCAAGGCTGTATCACCCCTTTTGTTCCTCAGTTTTGCTGGGACTAGATGAGGGTGCAACTTCCAAGGCTGTATCACCCCCAGACTCAGGTTTAACTGCTTATCTTCCCAACTTCCTTTTCCCGCTTATCTTCCTTCTTTATATTCCTTTCTGTATCACCCCCAGACTCAGGTTTAACTGCTGCCAAGGCTGGTGGGAAGGGCTGATGTTGCATCATAACCTTTCTCCTAGTCTCTTCACTATGCACCAATGAGTAGGCTTGAGATAAGGTCACACTGTCCCTTGTTAGTATATGTTGTCTCACAATATCATAATCAGAATTCAGACCAGCTAGGAATTCAAAAACCCTATTAGTCTCCACTTGCTTTCTTCACAATATCATAATCAGAATTCAGACCAGCTAGGAATTCAAAAACCCTATTAGTCTCCACTTGCTTTCTATGAGTCTGTGCATCCTTCTGACTTTCCCACTCAAGTGTTTCTAGATGGTCAATTTCATGCCACAAAGATTTCAAAGTAGAGTAGTAAACGGAGACTGGTTTCTCTCCTTGCTTGAGGTTATTAACCTCACACTTCAATTCATAGGCCCTAGCAACATTAAGGGGTTGGGAGTAGGTCTCTTTCATGACATCCCAGATTTCCTTGGCTGTTTTTGCCCACAAATAGTTTCGACTGATATGTGGCTGCATAGAGTTGCACAGCCGTGTCATAACCAAGTAGTTCTCCTGAACCCATTTGGTATACATTTGGTCCTCCTTAGATGGTTCTTTCACATCTCCCAATAGGTAGCTAAGTTTTCCTCTACCCCCAATAGCCATCATGGCCGATTGGGCCCATTCTAAGTAGTTGGATCCATCAAACCTCACAGTTGTAATATGAAATGCATTCTCAGACATATTACCAGAATTGCTAGTCCCAAAAGCACCTTCCCCCTGATTCTTGAACTCCATTCTTGGTTAAGAATTAGCAATCAAAAAACTTTTGAAACTACTACAATAGGAAACAACACCTAAGCAACTGATAACAGTCGGCCTAGGTCTTCCACAAACAAGGAGAAAACAGAATTCTGTATGAACCCAGTTCAGATCTGATCTGAAACCAATCGACAGTTCTGAATTTTTAGGGTGAACCCAGTTCAGATCTGATATGAAACCAATCGACAGTTCTAAATTTTAGGGTTTTCTCTCAAAACCCTAAAGAGAAAAAAGTTTCAGCCGCACCTCTCAGAATAAACCAAGATGGTTCTTTCAAGGTTGTTCTCAAGCAAAATCTTACTTTGTGAAAAAAGATCTCTGGCCGCCATCTTCTGTCTGATGTGAAACCCTAATCTTGGGGATCCAAAGCCTTTTCTAATTCTTCCTGACTACTGGAACTCTCCCAGCCTTCTATAATCTTCTTAGTAGTAGCCGCACACTACCAGTAACCTCCAAGAATCAGCCGATCCTCCTTCTTAGTCTCCCGGCCCTAGGCAACTCTCATGTGGTTGGTTGGACCAGACTCACATGAGAAACCCTAATCCTTGCTCTGATACCAAGTAGTCGATCAAGACTACAATCATGTCTTGAATCCGAAAGTAAAAGAAAAGATTTCAGAAGGAGAAAAGAAGAAGAAAAGAGGGAGAAAGCAGAAGCACACGAAGGGTTCTAGAAAAAGGAGAGAGGGTCGAATTGTTTAGATCTGCCAACCCACTCTTAATATTTATATGTTTACTAATTGTAAAAAAGCTGAATTGCCCTTATTGCTTACATGGCAAATAAACTAATAATAAAGCTGAAATAACAAGTTGTAACAACAAAAACTGAAATAACTACCAACTAACACTGACATAACTAACAAAGAATACATGTTGTGCTGCCATACAAACACAGTGGGGACCACAGCCGTGGGGTCCACATCAATGTTCTCTACAGTGGTTATCTAGTGCATCTGGTCTGAAAGGAGCAGAAGGGTTTTTGATGACAAGTCTCTTAGTCCGGAGGATCTATCTTAGAAGTTGGTGGGCAAGCTGGTTCCGTGGCTGTCTGCGACTGCTGAATTTAGAAATTGTAATGTTTGAGATGTTTTATTTTCTGTTTCTTGATGGATCATGTATTTGCTGCTTTAGATCAGTCAACCATTTCTGGGACTGATCTCAGCCTCCTTTGTGTATCTCTTTCTTAATAAATATTACTTTACCTTTTCCAAAAAAAAAATCACCAAGGTTCTCAAGGAGCTCAATTTAAGCCAAATCCAAAGAGGTGGCCATAAAACTGAGATACTGGAAAAAAATAAATTTGGAAATATTTTTCTAGAAAAACAAAAAATCCTAGAACAGCTTAAGGAGGTCCAACAAAAGATTCTTACTAACCAAGACCAAAAGCAAACAAGACCCCTTTGTCAACTGGGAAAAATCCCTACAGAGAAGATTAAACAAAATTCTTGAAAAAGAAGAATTGTATTGGGCCCAACGTTCAAGGACAAAAGTACAAAATATTTTCATTCGGCCTTAACTATTATAAAATACAAAAATAAAATTTTTAAAATAAGAAATAATAACAATGAGTGGGTATTTGAACCCCATCAAATCAAAAAGATGTTGTCATAAGCCTTCAAGGAGAGACTAAATCAGGGACAAATTGAAGGTATAGATCAACTCAAGCTTTGCATGAGAATGGCACCCGAGACCTTGTCCCATCTCCTTCCGATGGCTCTATTATTGGAAGCAAGTGAGTCTATTCCATCAAGTTGAAATCTGATGGCTCTCTAGACCAAATAAAATCCCCGCTTGTGGCTCAGGGCTATACACAAGAGATGGCATTGACTATGAGGAGACATTTGCTCATATGGCCAAGATCACTTCTTTTAGCCCTTTCTGCAACACACTCTTGGACTATCTATCAATTGGATGCAGAAAATGCTTTTCTACATAGGCATCTCAAAGAAATAGTATATATAAACCCCCCCTGGAGTACTATAGTGATCCTTCCCTCGTTTGTCGGCTGAAGAAATCTCTCTCTATGGGATGAAGCAAACTCCTCGAGCATGGTTTGAAAAATTTTGGGATATTGTTGTGAAAGTTGGATGTAACCAGAGTGCCTCTGATTACTCTCTTTGTTTAGAAAATATCCCAGGGTATTACGATTCTTCTCTTCTAAGTGGATGACATGTTGACGGGAGATGACATCAAGGGAATTTAAGAGCTCAAGCCTCTCTTTCACAGTTCCTTTCACATGAAGAATTTGGGTCCTCTTACCTATTTCTTAGGACTTGAAGTTCAAAAAAGTCGCTAGGGATATTTCATTTGCCAACATAAGTATGCCTCTGATCTTATTAAGTTGGTCGGTCTTACTGATGACAAACAAGTTGATACTCCATTGGAGCTGAATGTTAAATTGCCTGGTCTCTTATCAATCTCACTGTGACTTGTCCTGACATCTCACATGCGGTTCAGGTTGTAAATCAATTTATCTCTGCTCCTCGTCAACCCCATTTGACTGTTGTAC
Source organism: Nelumbo nucifera (assembly GCF_055504915.1). Taxonomy (NCBI): domain Eukaryota; kingdom Viridiplantae; phylum Streptophyta; class Magnoliopsida; order Proteales; family Nelumbonaceae; genus Nelumbo; species Nelumbo nucifera. The sequence goes on from NC_142649.1 coordinate 100,643,761, forward strand.
ATTGGATTATTCACTACGTTCGAGGCGCTTTATCACTGGGCCTATTCTTTTCTTTGTCCTCCCCTATCCAATTGAGTTCCTATGTTGATGCAAATTGGGCAGGCTGCCCCGACACACACTGTTCCACTACTGGCTGGTGTGTCTTCATGGGTGATTCTCTTATCTCATGGAAATGCAAGAAACAACAAACTGTCTTTCAAGTCATCCACAGAAGCAGAGTACAGAGCAATGTCATCAGCATGCAGTGAAATTGTTTGGCTTCAATCTTTATTTGTGGAACTAGGTCACTCCTCTACTCCTATCCCTCTGTATGCAGATAACACTAGTGCTATAAAGATTGCTTCTAACCCTGTCTTTCATGAAAGGACGAAGCACATTGAGGTGGATTGCCACTTTATCCGAGACTTGTTTCTTGCTAGCTCTATCTCTCTTCCTCATGTTGCCTCCGATGTGCAAGTTGTCGATATCTTCACGAAGGCAATGATGAGATTCAGACATTTATTCCTTGTGAGCAAACTGATGCTAATGCCTTTGCATCAGTTTGAGGGGGAGTGTGAAGAGCCCCTTTGATGTATCATTCTCTGTAGTTCATGTTGTATTATATTTTCCTTTTTGTTATTTTCTTATTTAGTCATATGAGGGCTTTTATGTAAATAGTTATTTTTCTCTTTAGTCCTCTAAGGACCTCTCTATAAATATCTAATAATATATATACCCCAGAATAGTCTTTTCTTCTCTTGCATGAACTAGTTGTATGACAGGATGCACTTCTCTAAAGTGAAGTGGGATAGGTTGTTAATTTTTTCTAGGAAAAGATAAGCTACATCTTATGGTATCTATGGAAGGAAAGAAATGAAAAGATTTTCAATGATAAAAATAATGGGCACCTAGAGATAGGAAGTAAAGCTCTTCAAAATTATAAAGAGTTTATCAATGCCCAAAAATCCTTGGGACTTACAAAGGTGAAGGAAAAGAGAATTACTTGATTAAGTGGACCCCCTGAGTGTGGATGAAATTAAGATTAATTTTGATGCCTCTATGAAAATGAATAATAGATGTGCCATTGGTTGCATCGATAGAAACCACCTTAGAGAGACTCTCTTGATCAAGGCTGGTTCGATTGATAACTCTTCTATCACTATAGCATAAATGAGAGGAGCTCTTGAAGCACACAAGGTAATTGAGACACTAAAACCAGTGGAAGCCATCATTGAAGGTGTTAGCTTAGGGGAGTCCATGCCTTTATATGAGAATAGGAAACTGGTGCATGAGGTGTACAAGAGGAGAGGTACACACAACATTATAACACATTATAACAAGAATGTAACATAAGGTCTAACCGAATTGTAACAACTTATAAGATTGCAATATAAATAACAAGAACAGGCAAATAAGGAAGGAATTCATTATTTCATATCTATGTGTGTGTGTGTGTGTGTGTGTGTGTGTTTTACTCTGGATTCTGGAGGTTGGTTCCCTCAAAAGAACCCTAAGTTAGGCAGATTCCTAACAATTTGGTATCAGAGCTCGGATGCCAAATAAAGAATCTGTTATGGTTAATGTGCTGAAATGTTAAAATGATTTTTATGTTCTATTTTTTCTTCTTCTACAGCATGTAAAAAGTAACTTTAGTTGGGTCTTTTTCACTTTTTTTGTTAAACTGGACTAGTTGTAAGAAATGTATAGAAGAAGCTTCTATTTGGCTTGCTCAAGAAGTCACCTTCTTGTATTACTCTTCCCAAGAAATCAAAATATGTAAGAAAAAGATTTCAGCCCTTCTCTTGCTCTGTTTTGCTCTCTGCCTTACTTCAATCTATTGCATGTAAATCCTCTGTTCTAGAATATTTTCTCCACTTTGCATGCACCCACAGTTAGCTGAAACTATAGCCAACACCTAACAAGTGGTATCAGAGCTGCAAGTTCGTTGGAACAAGTTTGGGTGCAAGAAAAATTGAAAAAAAAAAATTGATTATGGAGAACAAATCATGGCCAACACTATTGTTGTTAATTTCAACACAGTCCAAGTTCCTATTTTTGATGGAGAAGACTATGATTTCTGGTATGTTAAAATGAAAACCTTGTTTTTGTCTTTGGATTTATAGGAGATTGTTGTTCTTGGATATGATGAACCAGAAAATGTAGCAAATCTTACAGCAGCTCAACAAAAAGAACTGAAGGACAAGAGAAGTAAGAATGCAGGAGCACTTTCAATGATTCAAAGAAGAGTTAGCAAATCTATTTTTCCAAGGATAATAGCACTGAAAAGGCAAAGGAAGTTTGGGATACACTTCAACAAGAGTTTCAAGGAGACAAAAAGGTAAGGGTTGTTAAACTCCAATCTCTTAGAAGAGATGTTGAAAATATGAAAGTGAAGGAGAATGAAAATTTAAATGATTATTTTAGTAGATTTATGGAGTTGATAATTCAGATGAAAGAACATGGTGAAAAATTTGATGATAGGAAGATTGTTGAGAAGATTTTAATTAGTTTGCCTGAGAAGTTTGATCCTATTGTGGCAATCAATGAAGAAACAAATGATTTTATTGAATTAAGTGTTCAAGAGTTGTTGGCATCACTACAATCACATGAGCAAAGATTGGCACATCACTTTGAAAAATCAATAGAGTGCATTCCAATCCAAGCTCAATGTTAGTTCCAAAAGTCATGATGGGACATCCTCAACTCATGAACATGGAAAAGGAAACTCTTATAGAGGAGGTAGATATGCAAGAGGAAGAGGAAGATGTAGAAACCCAAGAGAAGCAGCCATGTTGACAAACATTGTTGGTTTAAAGGAAAACCACAATGTCATTAATGCAAAAAGTTTGGGCATCCACAAAAAACTGTAGATTGAAAAATAATAAACGAGCATTCTCAGAAGAAAAAGAAGATGAAGGAAATTTATTTTACACATGTCAAAGTGCCACCGAGGAAAATAATGATGTGTGGTTCTTGGACAGCAAGTGTAGCAATCATATGACAAGGCGCCCAAATATTTTTCTTAACATGGACACATCATTTAGCTCAAAGGTGAAGTTGGGAAATGGAGAAATTGTTAAAATAAAGGGAAAAGGCACAATTGGTGTTGAAACAAATAAAGGAAGAAGGCTTATACATGATGTGTAATTTGTACCTGAGTTGAATGAGAATCTTCTTAGTTGTACTATTTATGACCATGGGAAACATGTGGTGAAAAATGGGAAAATGAAGACAAATAGAAACTTTCATCTAATTTTTAATTATGCAAGAAAGGTTGCTATGAATGCCAACCGACAACCATTTCCAAAAGGAGTTGCATTGAGAGCAAACAAAGTGCTGAAATTAGTTTATACTAGTGGACCCATGAGCACTCCCTCTCACTCCCAAAACAGGTACTTCATTCTTTTTATTGATGATTGTACTCTCATGACTTGGGTTTATTTTATGAGGGAAAATCTGATGTGTTTACTATTTTCAAGAAATTTAAATGTCTTGTTGAGAAACAAAGTGGTTGTTACATTAAAAAAATTGAGAAATGATCCGTGGCAAGGAGTACACTCCAAATGAATTTGATAAATTTTGTGAAGATGAAGGATTGGAAAGGCAACTTACAGTTCATTATACTCCTCAACAAAGTGGAGTATTGGAGAGGAGGAATCAAGCTGTGATGGAGATGGCTAAATACATGCTAAATGAAAAGGAACTTCCTAAAAATTTGTGGGCTGAAGTTGTTAACATAGTTGTGTATTTGATGAATCAATGCCCCACTTTTGCTATTAAAGGAATGGCTTTATTGGAAGCTTGGAGTGAAAGAAAACCATTAGTTAGACATTTGAAAGTGTTTGGTAGTGTATGTTATGCCCAAATTCCAAAAGAGAATAGATTAATGCTTGATGAAACAATTGAGAAGTGTATTTTTGTTGGATATAACTCTATGTCAAAGGGTTATAGGCTGTATCGTTTGAAAATGAACAATATGATTATTAGTAGAAATGTATTGTATTGTTTGACGAGAAAGCTGTTTGGAATTGAAAGCAAGAAAAAATTGAAGAAAAACATGTTACCATGTTTAGTTTGAGAGAGAATACAACTCAAAATGATGAAGGAACTTTTCAATCATCTCCAAGTTCAAGCACATCTTCATCTAGCTCAACTCCAAGAAAAATGAGGAGATTGAGTGCTATTTATGCAAGATGCAATTTATGCCTTATGGAACTAGAAAGCTTTGAAGAAGTTGTTAAGGAAGAAACTTGGAAAAAGGCAATGGATGAGGAAGTTGCTATCATAGAAAAGAATAAAACCTGGGAATTGGTTGATAGACCAAACAACAAAGAAGTGATTGGTGTTAAATGGGTCTACAAAGGGAAATATAATTCTGATGGTTCTGTGCAAAGACACAAAGCAAGGTGGTTTCCAAGGGCTATGCACAACAGCCCAATGTTGATTACTTTGAAACTTTTGCTCCTGTAGCACGGTTGGATATTATTAGAGCTCTCATTGCACTTATTGCTCACAAAGGTTGGTTGTTATGGCAACTTGATGCTAAGTCAACTTTCTTGAATGAGGAATTAAAAGAAGATGTGTATGTAGAACAACCACAAGGCTTTGTGATTCAAGGAAAAGAAGAAAAGGTGTATAAGTTGAATAAAGCCCTATATGAGTTAAAACAAGCACCAAGAGCGTGGTATAGCCAAATTGATGCCTACTTTGTTGAGAAAAGGTTCATGAAAAGCACGAGAGAGCCTACTTTGTATGTAAAGAAATAAGGCATGGATGATGTTCTCATTGTTGCTCTTTATGTTGATGACTTGGTTTCTACTAGAAATAATATGAAAACGATTAGAGATTTCAAAAATGAAATGGTGAAAAATATGAAATGAGTGATATGGAACTGTTACATCACTTTCTTGGTATTGAAATTTATCAAAGTGATGGTGGTGTATTCATTTGTCAAAGTAAATACGTTGAAAAAGTTTTCAAAAAATTAAGAATGTTTGGATGCAAACCTGCAGCTACTCCACTAGTTGTCAGTGGAAAATTAATGAAAGAAGATGGTGGTAAGAAAGTGGATGAAACTTCGTATAGAAGTTTAGTTGGAAACTTGTTCTATATCATTACTACAAGGCCCGACATTATGTTTGTTGCAAGTTTACTATCCAAATTTATGAACAATCCCAGACACATACATTTTGGAGCTGCAAAAAGAATGCTAAGGTATGTGCAAGGCACCATGGATTATGGAATTAAATATGACAAAATGAAGTGAGATTGGTTGGTTTTTGTGGTAGTGATTGGGGAGGATGTGTTGATGATATGAAGAGCACCTCTAGTTATTGTTTTTCCTTTGGTGGTGGTATGTTTTCTTGGTGCTCAAAGAAGAAAAAATCAATGGCTCAATCTTCAGCAGAAGTAGAGTATGTTTCAGCCTCAATGGCAACATTTCAAACAATTTGGCTTAGAATAATTATGGAAGATATTAATGAGAAGCAAAAGAATGCAACGGTGATCCACTGCGACAATAAATCTGCCATTGTTATGTCAAAGAGCCCATGTTTTCATGGCAAAACAAAGCACATTGCTTTCAAACATTACTTCATTCGAGTTGCCACTGAAGATGGAGAAATTGAACTACTGTATTGCAGAACCTAAGAACAATTAGCTGATATTTTCACCAAGCCATTGGAAAGAGAAAAGTTTGAAGAATTAAGAGAAGCATTGGGAGTTCAACAGCAGTACATTAAAGGGGAGAATGTTACAGTTAATGTATTGAAATGTTAAAATGATTTTTATGTTCTATTTTGTCTTCTTCCACAGCATGTAAAAAGTAACTTTAGTTGGGTCTTTTTCACTTTTTTTTGTTAACTTGGGTTAGTTGTAAGGAATGTATAGAAGAAGCTTCTATTTGGCTTGCTCAAGAAGCCATCTTCTTGTATTACTCTTTGCAAGAAATCAGAATATGTAAGAAGAAGATTTTAGCCCTTTTCTTGCTCTATTTTTTCTTTGCCTTACTTCAATCTGTTGCATGTAAATCCTTTGTTCTAGAATAATTTCTCCACTTTGCATGCACCCAAAGTTAGCTGAAACTATGGCCAACACCTAACAGAGTCACATCCATGGAGGCAAGGGTCAATCAAGTGGAGGTTGAGCTACATTGTGTCTTCTGTGATGTATGGGAAAACAAAGAAATAATGACAATTTTCCTACGTCATTTGGAACAAAGCATGCTGGAAGTGGGTAGGGACATCAAGCAAGGAGGTAGCAAAGGCAATAGTCGATGGGGAAGCTCAAGCACAAACAAGAAAACCAAGCTGATCTTCCCAATCTTATTTGGGACCGATCTGATTTCTTGGATCTACAAGGTTGAAAGATTCTTTGAGTACAATGAAACACCAAGACACAATCAAGTAGCTCTTGCATCCCTTCACCTAGAAGGGGAAGCAGACCTTCTTGGATCTTCTTCATCAACACCCTCTATGTATATTTGAAGCTTTAGGCTATGAAGATTTTGATGAGAATCTTGTAAAACTAAGGCAGATTGGCGGCGTAAGGAGTACCAGATGGAGTTCGAAAGATTGGCAAGCAGGGTGCAAAGATGGCTGGAGAGAGCCTTGGTAGGGGCATTCATGGGATGCCTCAAGAAAGAATTGCGGCTAGAGGAGAAGGTGATGCAACCTGCATTTGTATTAGTTGTTGCAGCCCTTGTTGAATCCAAGAAGAAAAAACGATGAGGGCAAGGAGAATCCATCAGACATGGGCTCCAACAGTTAAACCACTAATACTCTCACGACCTGATGGGCCAGTAACAGGGGCCAATAAAGAAGGAAGCATATTGAGAAAACCCAACCTCAGGTCTTCCTCTCATGCCCTTCAAAAAACTATCATGGGCCGAGATGTAGGCACGCAAAGACAAAGGTCTCTTCTACAATTATGAAGAAAGGTTCGGACCTGGCCATTGATTTAAGACACAACAAGCATTTGTTCTCCAGATCGATGAGGAGGAGTATGAAGGTAATGAGGGATTGATAGGAATGATGGACCAAGATAAGCAAGAGTGGACAGAAATCCAACCTACTGAACTAGAAATTTCACTCCAAGCAGTAGCTAGGCTTTCATCACTCCAAACCATGAGAGGCTTGGTGAAGGATCGTCAGGTACCAATCCTTAGTGATAATGAAAGCATCCTAAACTTCATGACAACTGTCTTGGTTAAACAGTTGGGGTTGCTAATTCAGCCCATAGTAGCATTCAAGGTCCACGTAGCCAATGGAACCTCACTACACTGTGATGGTATTCGTACTAGTATTGATGTAGTATTTTGGTCCAAAAATTTACATTGGACCTCTATCCATTGGAGCCGAGTGGGGCAAATATTGTGTTAGGGATTCAATGGTTAAAACAGTTGAAAAATCTTTTCCCAATGGGGCGAACATCTTTCTTTCCCTTTCTCTCTTTGTTTTTCTCTGGAGGCCGGTTCCCTTGAAAGAACCCTGAGTTAGGCAGATTCCTAATAGGAGGAGACTTAAATGTGATTATAGAAGCCCTTAAAGGATCAAGTGAGCCATCATGGAGATGGCAAGTGATGATAAAGGAATGCAAGAAGATAGCTACTCACTCAGGATGCTCCATTTCGTATAACCATACCTACGGAGAAGGAAAGCAAGCAGCAGATTGGTTGGCCAATGAGGGGCACGCTCAATTTCTCATGGGTCTACATTGGATGTATGGGACTTTAATCTTCTTTTGTTAGTAGATGCTCTAAATTTCTCTTTTCTGTGTGTTGTTTGTTAATCTCCCCTTGTATATATATATATAATAAAATAAAATAAAACCTGTAACTCTAAAAATGTTCCTTAATGCTTCTAGTCTTGCATCTCCTAGCAAAAGATTATGCCATCTGCAAACAACTTAAACTATGTGACCTCTTCTCATACATGCCTAATTAATAGTGACTAAATAAATTTTCCTGAATTAATAAAATAAAGAGGGTAATACTTTGAATTAGACATAATTTTATAGAAATTGTATGTAAATCTAGTGAGCTAATATAATGGAATATTTTCTACTTGTCCTTTGATTTTCAATGATGATATATTGATATTCATTGGGAATTTCTAAAATTATGATCATTATGCCACATGCTGAATTTGCAAATAGTTTGATAACAGAAAAGACAAGATTCTCTAACAGAATGCATTTAAAGGTCAGCTACTTAAACGGTTTGTCCATCCAAACCACGCTCATATATGTGGTACACCACACCAATAAACTGATAAATCAAACAGGCAGTCGTAAGCCTAATCTTCTGCCTAAGTTAGGCTCCTCGCAAATCCCTGATACGCTTACAAATAACCGAACCTAGACCCTACCGTATAATGTCCTCAACATATTCAGAACGGACTTTGGCAAGAGAAGCATAGATCATTTGAAAATGTGGAAACACAATATTTTTTTCGATAATCTACAAGGAAATATAGAGCTTAAGTGGGGAAAACCAGATCAAATAATATCAAATCACAATCAGATAAGGCATTAACCATTAGAGAACCAAACTTGAAGCACAACTTGATGACATAAATCCCCGCATTGTCAAAACTAAAAAAAAAAAAAAGATTGGACATTACTCGATAAAGGGAAACGATTAAAGGAGTCCAAGTGCCACTCATTCCTATATTATAAGCATGCAACCGAGGAAAAGAGAAATTGAAGCAAGAAAGAAACAATTTAGAGTGAAGGATGAAGAGATAACCTGTACAAGAAACGTCGTTGCAATCCACGATGAACGAAAACAAGCAAGTCTCTTCTTATTAATTGCCTATGAATTAAGAGAGAAGAGGTGAGGAGGAGGAACAGCAAAAAACGAGAGAGAAGAGCTGACGATGGCTGAGCACGCGAAGGGAGTGAGTAGTGAAGCTCAGGCACGAAATAAATATGGAGATTGGAGGCCAATGGTGGGGAATCCAGTCATCCACGATGAGACTGTGAGAGCTGAAGTGGAAAAGCCGGTACCGTGAGGGGAAGGTGAGATAGTGGCAGTGGGAAGAGGAAGAACTTTCTACAATCTACAATCTAGACTCGATAGTGCGTGTGGGTGTCATTTTCAAGTCTCAACTAATCCCAACATCACAACATATGACATCATGACATATCTTGCCTTCCATTTCGAGATGGAGTTGGAATGGTGGGCCCTCCAGAAAGCTTCCCCTTAGGCCCCACCTCACCACTGACAAAGTGACAATGAGTCTGTGCTGTTTAAATTGATTTCATGGTTTCATCAACGACCTCACATTTTCTGCGACCAGAGTGATTTTTGAACACGCAAAGTGTTTTAATCAAATACTAACCGGATGATGTGATATTTTGTCTTTTTTCACTGGATACCGGCTTATAACGTTATACGATTCTCCACTCCCACTTCCACCGTCTCGATCTGTTATATATATATTGTCAAATCATGCGTCTCATTTCTCGCAACTTTAATTACAAAAAATGTGTATTATTAAAAAATTGCAATCTTTTTTATCTTTTTAATTTAAAAAATTACAATAATACCATTCTCTACTAACTCTCTCTTTTGCTTTTTTTTTTAAATTACAATAATGTCATTTTATGCCACCAATTCTCTCTCTTGCTTTTTTTTTCTTTCAAATTACAAGAATGTCACTCTTTCTCCTACCAACTTTTTCTCTCTTTTTCTTATAAATTACAAGAATGTCATTCCTCTCTCTTTTGTCATCTCTCTCTCCTTATAAATTACAAGAATGCCACTCTCTCTCCAATTGAGGGAGATCTCAGATCGGCATCTCAATTGCTAGGGGACCTACAATCAAAGGTAGTCGAGCCGAGCTCGAACTTCTAAGCTCAAGCTCAAGTCTCTAATTTGAATCAAACTCAAGCTAAATGGCACCTCAACCATTGAGGGAGACCTCGGCTCGGCACCTCGATCACTAAGGGAGATATCAGCTCAACACCTCGACAACTGAGGGAGACCTCAACTCGACACCTTGTCAACTAAGTGAGACCTTAGCTCGACACCTCGCCTGCTAGGGAAACCTCAGCTCGACACTTCAGCAACTGAGAGAGACCTCGGTTTGGAACCTCGGCAATTGAGGGAGACCTCGACTCGACACCTTGGCTGCTTGAGAGACTTACAATCAAAGGTAGCTGAGCTCGAACTTCCGAGCTTTTGACTCGAGCCGAGCTTGAGTCAAGTCTCTAATTCGAAGTGAGCTCGAGCCTGATAGTTTATGAGTGATATCAATATCAATATCTATATAAATATATTAAGCTGAAATGTGTACTTAAGAAGGCCTGAGGATGAGGGAAATGGAATCCAACATTATTTTTTGCCTTTTTTTCATAGAAATTATAAGAGTGCCACTCTCTACCATTTCTCTTTTGCTTTTTTTCTTTCAAATTACAAGAATGCCACTCTCTCCTACTAACTCTCTTTTTCTTTTTCTTACAAATTACAAAAATGTCACCTCTCTCTCTCTCTCTCCTTATAAATTATGAGAATGCCACTCTCTCCAATTGAGGGAAACCTCAGCTCAGCATCTCTGTTTCTAGGGGACATGCAATCAAAGGTAGTTGAGTTCAAGCAGAGCCGAGCTCGAACTTCTGAGCTCAAGCGCAAGTCACTAATTCAAATTGAGCTCGAACTAGACGATACCTCGACTATTGAGGGAGACCTCAGCTCAACACCTCAATCATTGAGGGAGATCTCGGCTCAACACCTCGACAACTGAGGGAGATCTCAACTCGACACCTTGTCAACTAAGTGAGACCTTAGCTCGACACCTCGCCTGCTAGGGAAACCTCAGCTCGACACTTCAGCAACTGAGAGAGACCTCGGTTTGGAACCTCGGCAATTGAGGGAGACCTCGACTCGACACCTTGGCTGCTTGAGAGACTTACAACCAAAGGTAGCCGAGATCAAGCCTAATAGTTTATGTATGAGCCCCTGCAACGTAGGGTCCCCTCCACTAGTAAATACATTAAGTTGGAATGTGTACGAATGAAGGCCTGAGAAGGCAAGAAATGGAATCTAACAGTAAATTTGCTTATTTTCCTTTCAAATTACAAGAATACCACTCTCTACCAACTCTCTCTCTTTTGCTTTTTTTTTCAAATTACAAGAATGCCACTCTCTCCTACCAACTCTCTCTCTTGCTTTTTTTCTTTCAAATTACAAGAATGTCACTCTCTCTCTCCTTATAAATTACAAGAATGCCACTCTCTCCAACTGAGGAATACCTTAGCTGCTAGGGGACCTGCAATCAAAAGTAGTCGAGCTCGAGCTGAGCCGAGCTCGAACTTCTGAGCTCGAGCTCAAGCTAGACGACACCTCGACCAGAAGGAGACCTCAGCTCAGCACCTCGACAACTAAGGGAGACCTCAGTTCAGCACCTCGTCAACTAAGGGAGACCTCAACTCGACACCTCGCCTGCTAGGGAAACCTCAACTCGACACTTCAGCAGTTGAGGGAGACCTTGGCTTGGAACCTCGACTGTAGGTAGACCTGCAATCAAAGGTCTCACAAGCCTAATCGAGTGTGTACATAGGGTGTCACCTCGACACCTTGGTCACTGAGGGAGATCTCGGCTCAGCACCTCGACAATTGAGGGAGACCTTAGCTTGGCACCTTGTCAACTAAGGGAGACCTCAGCTCAACACTTAAGCAGCTGAGGAAGACCTTGGTTTGGCACCTCGACAATTGAGGGAGACCTCGGCTCGGAACCTCAGTTGCTAGGGAGGTTCAGCTGCTAGAGAAACCTGTAATCAAAGGTAGCCAAGCTAGAATTTTTGAGCTTTTGACTCAAGCCAAGCTCGAACTCAAGTCTCTATTTCGAATCGAGCTCGAGACTTGATGGAGCAAGGCGAAGAACGAGCCTCGCCAACAGAAGAAACAGTCGCGATCCCGACCTCACCTACGGACCCAGCTTGCGCACTCCAGATTGGTGCTTCTGTCAAAGAACCCCTACGGACCGAACTGGTAAGTTTTTTACTCCAAAATTTTGATATTTTTGCATGGTCCACGGCCGATATGCCCAGTATTGACCCTAGTCTTATAACTCACAAACTTAACACTGACCCTTTAGTCAGACCCTTTAGTCAGACCCGTTAGACAGAATAAACGGAACTTAGCCCCGGAGCGCTGGAAAGCGGTCGACGAGGAAGTCGAAAAGCTTCTCGCGGCAGACTTCATAAGGGAAGTCCATTACCCGAGCTGGGTGGCCAACCCTGTGCTGGTGAAAAAGGCGAACGACAAGTGGCGCATGTGCGTCGACTACACCGACCTGAACCGAGCTTGCCCGAAAGACTGCTTCCCCCTTCCTAGGATCGACCGCCTAGTGGACGCGACCTCGGGACATGAATTGCTAAGCTTCCTGGATGCCTACTCAGGCTACAACCAAATCCGGATGGACCAATTCGACGAGGAAAAAACCAGCTTCATAACCGAGTTCGGTCTATACTGTTACAAGGTCATGCCCTTCGGGTTAAAAAACGCCGGGGCGACCTTCCAAAGACTTGTAAATAGGCTGTTTCGGCCCCTGATCGACACAAAGATAGAGTGCTATGTAGACGACATGGTCGTCAAAACACAGTTTTCACAAGAATTAATACAAGACTTGGATTTTGTCTTCCAAATCCTGCGTCAGTATAACATGAAATTGAACCCCAACAAATGTGTCTTTGGCGTCACCTCGGGCAAGTTCCTGGGCTACGTTGTCAATCGACGCGGTATCGAGGCCAACCCAGACAAAATAAAAGCCATCCTAGATATGAGACCACCTCGGAAAATAAAAGAAGTCCAAAGGCTAAACGGCCGCATAGCCGCTCTAAGCCGCTTCATGTCCAAGTCGGCAGATCGCTGCCTACCCTTCTTCAAAGCAATCAAAGGCAAAGGGTTTGAATGGACCCAAGACTGTCAGCTCGCGTTTGACGAGCTAAAAGGCTACCTCGCCAGTGTGCCAACCTTAGCTCGGCCCGAGGAAGGCAAAGTCTTAGAACTATACCTCTCGGCTAGCGACGAGGTGGTCAGTTCGGTACTAGTAAAGGAGGCAGACCGGGTCCAACGACCCATATATTATGTTAGTAAAATCTTGCAGGGAGCAAAGACAAGGTACCCGCAGATAGAAAAGCTAGCGTATGCCCTGGTGGTAGCAGCACGGAAACTCCGCCCGTACTTCCAGGCTCACACCGTCATCGTCCTGACCGACAAACCTCTGAGACAAGTTTTACTCAAACTCGAGGTTTCCGGCCGGCTGACGAAGTGGGCCATCGAACTCAGCGAGTACGATCTCCAGTACAAGCCAAGAACTGCCATCAAGGCCCAAGCCTTGGCAGATTTTATCGCAGAATGCACGTTTAGCCTCGAAGCCCCTGAGCCGGTCGAGCCCCAGATCCCCAGTTCGGGCGAACTCGGAGCTCCCAAGCCAAACGAGTCCGAACCTCGTGAAGTAGCAGCCAGTGTGGCATCCCTCCTGGTTAGACCAAGCGCGAACTGGGATGAGGAGCCCTGGATCCTTCACGTAGATGGCTCCTCGAACCAACAAGGCAGTGGGGCTGAAATAGTGCTACGCGGCCCGAGCGGAACAAAACTGGAATACGCACTACGCTTTGAGTTCACGGCATCCAACAACGAGGTGGAGTACGAGGCACTGATTGTCGGGCTAAACCTAGCGCACGAGGTCGGAGCAAAGCACATGGTTATCTGCAGTGATTCCCAGCTCGTGGTCAACCAAGTTACAGGCGAGTACGAAGCACGCGAGCTCACTATGATTGCGTACTTGGCAAAAGTAAAGGAAGCTCTGCTCAACTTCCAGTCACACTTCATCAAGCAAATCCCGAGGTCAGAGAACACTGAGGCCGATGCCCTGTCCCGACTGGCTAGCACGAGCCACAACGCCAGGAGAACCGTGTACGTAGAGGACTTACCTCGGCCCAGCATTCTCGGTGGGGCAGAAGAGGTCGCTCCCGTCACCGAAGCAGAGCCGAGCTGGATCGACCCACTCGGGAGCTTCCTATTAGACGGAACCCTCCCCGCGGACCGCAACGCAGCCAAGAGGGTGCAGCGCCAGGCAGCCAAATACGTCATGATAGACGAATGGTTGTACCGACGATCCTACACGCTCCCCTATCTGCGATGCTTGCGCCCAGCCGAAGCCGAGCTGGTACTCCGCGACATCCATGAAGGCTTGTGCGGCAGACACCTGGGGGGCAGAGCCCTCGCCCAAAAGGCACTTCGACAAGGATACTACTGGCCAACGATGAAGACAGAGGCAATCGAGCTCATCAGAAAATGCGACAAGTGTCAGAAGCACGCCAGCATCCACCATCAGCCCGCCGCCGACCTCAAATACCTCACCAGCCCATGGCCCTTCGCCCAATGGGGGATCGACCTCCTGGGGCCATTCCCACCAGCGACAGGCGGAAGAAAATTCCTAGTGGTGGCAGTAGATTATTTCACAAAGTGGATAGAAGCTGAACCCCTGGCAATAGTTACAGCCCGAAACATACAAAACTTCTTTTGGAAGAACATTGTATGTCGCTTCGGGCTACCTCGGGTACTGATCTCCGACAACGGCAAACAGTGCGAAGATATCAAGTTTCAAGAATGGTGCTGAAGTATGGGAATTAGTCAGAACTTCACATCGGTCGCACACCCACAGGCAAATGGCCAAACAGAAGTAATGAATAGAGCCATCCTCCGCAGACTGAAAGCGCGATTGGACCGAGCCAAAAGTTTGTGGGCAGACGAACTACCAAGTGTTCTATGGGCACACCGAACCACGGAAAAAACCGCCACAGGTGAGACCCCCTTTAACCTCACATACGGCACCGAGGCAGTAATCCCGGCGGAAATTGAAGTACCTACGTTGCGACTAGAAGCGTACGACGAACAAACAAACGAGGGCGAGTTACGCACCAACCTCGACCTACTGGACGAAGTAAGAGACCTCGCGCACATCCGAACTGCGGCCTACCAACAAAAGGTAGCTCGGTATTATAACGCGCGAGTAAAAAAGAGGAACTTCCGCGTCGGCGACCTGGTTCTCCGTAAGGTCATGGTGCCCGAACCCGGCGTAGGTAAACTTGGACCAAACTGGGAAGGTCCCTACAGAGTAAAGAAAGCACTCAGTGGGGGAGCATACGAGCTCGGAACCCTAGAAGGAAAACAAGTACCCCGAGCATGGAACGTTGTCAACTTGAGAATGTACTACCTATAGGCCACCAAGTACCCCGAAGCCATTTCATGACAGAAAACGAACTGAAGGACCGAAATGGTCAGTTCGGCAAAAAATATAGCTCGATGACAGGACAACCAATACATGAACAAAAAGCCATTTCATTTCAGAATAGATGTGTACATTCAAAAAAAAAATGTGTACATTTCATTTCACAAGCCAGGGGCTACTTCATCGTTATCAGAAGCCACTTCAACAACACCCGAAGGACCTGCCTCCCCCTCGGAGTCCGGTTCGGCATCCGCAGCATTAGCCATTTCTTGTGTAATGCGCGAAGTGGATATGGCGCTAGTGTCGAGCTCGGGGTACGTATTCCGGATCATCCACCGACTTAGCTTGAAACCCCTCCTGTAGGAGTCTACCATCAGATCATCGAAATCCGGCGAAGCAATGTAATCGCTGACAGCCTTCTTCTTCGCGCCTTCGATGGCTTGAGAGAAGATATGAGTCCTCTCCCTGATATCCTCCTGAAGATACTCGACCTGGTGCTCCAGGTCCAATTTTATTTCCGCCATACGCTTCACCACCACTCCCATGGCCTCGGCATCCCTCTGAGACCTCGCCTGCCTAGACCGCGCAAGGCGAGCAGCAGCCTCGGCAGCACGAGCATTCTCCTCGACAGTCCGAGCAGCCTCCTCGGCAGCTCGCGCCTGCCTCGAGCATCTCTCCACCTGGTTCGCCAAGGCGTGAATGGAAGAGTTCACCTATCAAAGGAAAACGGGATCAAAGAAACGAATAAAAGAATAAAAGCCGAACTCTAAAGAAGGGAGCACTTACCACCATGGCATGAGTAACAGCACGGCAGGCCACTTGGTGCAGAGGGAGCTCGGTCCACGCCGCAACTTCTTTGGGAAACATCGCCTCCTTATTCCGTTGAAGAGCATGAACAGGCGACAGCACGCTCCTGAAGTCCCCCAGGGCCTCCGAGCCCGACGGCCCAGCTCGCATATGGGCAGACTCGGAATAGGCGGGAGCCCCCGTGTGTGTGGTTTCGGCATAAGGAGCCTCCGCCGGCTCCTGCATAGGAGGAACCATCTCGGGCTCCTCTGCCGGATAATCCGGCACCTCGGGCTCCGCACCCTGGGATGGCTCGGCGCGAGCTCGCTTAGCCACCCGCTTTCTCCTCTTCATGCCCTGGAACAAGTGCCCACCTCGGGTCCATCGAGAGTCCATCGTACCTGCGAAAAGGAGTTCGGCATCAGTAAGACATGTAAAAGAAGAGCAAGACAGGATCACTAGGGAAAGAACCTACCCGAACTCAGGCCCGCAGCAATAAGCTTGGCCTCCGTCAGATACCATTGGCAAATCCAGCCCAAGCCGCGCCCATTGCCGGAGGCCCTTCGCCGTCTCCTTATCAAGTGTGATGCCGGAATCAAGAGCGGCCATCCCCCAACCGGTCTGAAACGGCCACCCCAGTGCACTTCGCACCCCGAAATAGTCCCTCTTCCACGTCGGGACCTTATTGGGGAGTCCGTGTAAGAGCTTGAAGCCCAGGCGAGGGGACAGGTAGTACGCCCGCCTACGCCCAGGAAGGGGACCCGCTTGCTTTTTCAGCATTAAATTGGAAGAGAAAATCTCCAGATCCAGAGGAAAGTTCTCGTCGCAAAATAAAGAGATCGTTCCCACTAAGTTCCTAATAGAGTTCGGGTGAAGCTGGCCGACCGTCACACCGAAGTGGTTTAGGACCTCGACAAGAAGAGGGTGGAAGGGCAGTCGCAGCCCCGCGGCGAGTTGTTCCCGGAAAATCACGATCTCATCAGGACCGTGTTCCCAAGGGAAGCTGCCCGTAGGGATAAAATAACCGTACTCCCCGGGCAAGTCGTAGTAGTCTACAAGGGTTTGAAGTTCCTCAGGCGTCATAGTCGAAGGGCCGAACTGATCTACAACCCGGCCACGACGGGAGGTGGATGCCGACCTACCCGAAGCACCTCGGGCTGTAGGCCCGACCCCTTCCTCAGGACCTACATCGGGCTCACTTGAACTACCGGACGCAAACTGGTTCGTAGAACCTACATCAGACCCGCTTGAACAGTCTGAACCCTCCAAACTAGACATCGGGAAACGGAATGGGATTCCAAAAGCACTCACCCGGGAAGAAGACTGAAGCAGACCATGAAAGCTCGAACAAGCAAGGAAACCTGGGACGCGAGCTGAAACTTAGGCGCGAGCTCAAGATGTACAACAGTAGCAAGGACGGGCCCCCCCCGCGCGCTATTTATATCCACAGCGGCCGGAAAGCGACGGCCCAGATCGAAGCCAATCCAACGGCCCACAGCCACGCTAAGCCGCACGTCTTCCAAGACCAATCAGCGCACGTCTTTCCGATACTGACGGAGCATCGCGCACATCTTGTCAGAGGACAGGTGTCGGCACGCGTCTTCCCGAAACTGACGGGGTGTCGGCGCACGTCTCCTCGCAATAAAAGCGTCTGCAACGCAACTCCCGAACAACTGCCGTCACGACTCTCAAATGCGCGCCCTTTTTTGAAAATCAAATTAGAGCAAGCACGCTCGACACGGACCAAAACCCTCCTGCTACCTTGCAAACTCCCCGCGCCAAGACGGGACCGTTGTCGTAGGGAGTGGGGGGCAATTGATGAAGGGAAATTTGGCCCGACCTCACGATCGCCCGACACGTGGCAAAGGCAAGCAGCTCGGGACAGTAGGGCGCCCGAAGCAAACATCGGAAGCAAGTCCAAGCTCACTACCTAGCCCGAACTCCAGACCGCTGTACTGAGTCCGAGCTCCCTAAGTAAGAACCCGAGCTCCCTAAGTCCGAGCTCCCCACTAGGAGCCCGAGCTCCCTGTTAAGGGTCCGAGCTCCCTAAGTAAGAAGCCGAGCTCCCTAAGTCCGAGCTCCCTACTAGGAGCCCGAGCTCCCTGTTAAGAGCAAGCTCCCTGTTAAGGGTCCGAGCTCCCTAAGTAAGAACCCGAGCTCCCTAAAGTCCGAGATCCCTATTAAGAGCAAGCTCCCTACTGGGAGTCCGAGCTCCCTACTGAGAACCCGAGCTCCCTGCAAGGAGCACGAACTATACTGGGCCCCAAGCCTCACAAAACTGACCCGAGCTGGCCCATGGCAGCTCGGAACACTCCAAACCGAACTCAAGACACCTCGCTCGCCACTCCAACACTTCATTTCCGAAACACCAGGCCGACCAAACGTACCCGACACCAAGGACGTCCGTATCCAAGGGCGACGCACCTGACTGATTTGGGATTTGACGCCTGATAGCCGTATTTCAAATGGCTTCCTGCTACCGCCACCTACAACCGTCGTCACTAGCCGCAGAGACAGCTCCGACAAAAGGAACAGTGGCAGTTCTGTCCGGCCAGAGGAAATGACATCCGAACTGGCAGGAGTTCAAAAGTAATCATGCCCGACCTGACGGAAGCCTGGAAGTGAGTGCGCGAGGTGGTTATAAAAGGCTTCTACCCCCCAGGAACGAGGTATGCTAACTTTCGCGCTATCTGGTTTATCTTGCCTGTGAAGGATTCTAACTTGAGCTTCGGAGCCCTTACGCCGGGTTCTTCCCGAAGCTTCTCTTCTCCTTCTGTTTCAGGTCCCTGTTACTCAGTTCAGAGGCAAGATCATCGACAGCTAAGACCGGCCAGATTGTGCACCATCAGTTAGAGTCCCCCAAGTCTACCCCAACCCATTCACAGCTCAACTCATTTGTATTCATAGGCAGTGCAAATTTTGCATCTAAAAAAATCAATGCAAAATGATATATATCAGTTGTAATAACCACTGGGATTGGTTAAACAATCCCTAGCACCTTTATCAAAAAAAAAAAATCCCTAGCATATATAGCTATCAAGTGCAGCTCATTCGCTCTCTTCAAATTCAGGCATAGTATCTTGGCCAGCCCTGTCACTGGCTAGACTGCCCTCTTGGCTCTTGTCTGGAAGTGTAAATCCTAGTTTACTTTCGTTTTAGAATTGATTTGTTTTGTTCATTTATAACAAATAAAATGATGTGGTTCCCAACTTAAAGAAGCCCTTGCTCATCGCAGCAGTTGGTATGTTATTTTTTATGATCTAACTTCTTCCCTTTGTACAATTGTATGATGATGTGAGACTTTTCAATTTTCACACATTGATAAATTAAACTTGGGACTCCTTTTGTCTTTGAATACATGTATATATAAGAGAATGGCTGAAGTTCAAGAGAAATCTTATGCCTAATATCAACTAGCTAGCTGTAACTGGGTCCAAGCCTTCGAGTTTGGTAAATAGGTCAAGTTTCATTTAACTGGCTAGCTTATGTCCCCATCTTGTATTTATTTACTGGTAAAAGTGTTTTGGGATGAGAAACAAGAGGAACGCGGATTCCAAAATTAAGTGAGCGGGGTCGCACAAAAACAGTGCGACCCCGGTGAGAAAAGAAAAAGTTAAGAAAATTTATCGGGCAATTGCTGGAGGAGCTCTGAAGACCAACATTACCACCCTCGGTCCTCTTGTCCTCCCAATTAGTGAGCAGCTTCTCTTCTTTGCAACTCTAGTGGCGAAGAAGTTGTTCAATGCAAAGGTGAAGCCATACATTCCGGACTTCAAGTTGGCTTTCGATCATTTCTGCATACATGCCGGAGGAAGGGCTGTGATTGATGAACTGGAGAAGAACCTATAGCTGATGCCGGTACATGTTGAGGCTTCTCGGATGTCCCTCCACCGTTTCGGCAATACATCGTCAAGCTCCTTTTGGTATGAGTTGGCCTACACAGAGGCCAAGGGGAGGATGCGCAAGGGCCACCGTGTGTGACAGATTGCATTCGGAAGTGGTTTCAAGTGTAACAGTGCTGTCTGAGAAGCTCTTCGGCATGTAAAGCCTTCTCCCAAGGGTCCCTGGGAAGATTGCATTGATAGGTGCCCTGTGCAAACAGTTTCTTAATCTCACCCACATTTCGATTAGACATCTTCTTCATTCAGACAGTAGTTAGATATACCCTAACTAGCTCTGTCTATTTTACTTTACCATTTGATTCTGGTACTTTAATCCATATTGATGTTTTTCTTTTTTTTTTTTTCTTTTCATTTCTCTTTTGTTAATGTGTGCTTCCAGTACTTCGCAATCATTTACTATTACTCTTTGGGAATTTATAAGCTGCACCCTTCTGTTGTAATTGAAGAATGAATCCTTAATGGCTTCCTTATTCTGAAACCCCCTGGCCCTATTGGATATGCTTGTTTCTTTGTCTTTAAATATTTATGGCTCTTCTTCACTAATGGCAAAAGTTTTTCAGAAACTATGTAGAGGTATTTACATATGGAGATTGGAGAAATCTTTGGTTTTTCAGGGAATATTAACTAAGCTATTAGATTATAAATTGATAATGATAAGATTGTGATTGTCAGTAAGGCTTCCACTGGTATAAGGCATCTCAATTCTTCCCTGTGCTTGCCTCTCTTCACAGATGATGGGGTATAGCTTGCTTTCAATGTGATAGGACGACATTTATTAAGTGAATTATAAGTTGATGGACTCAAAACCTGTGGATATAGAGCCCAACTTAAGTTATTTTGTTCACTACAATGAGTTGTGATCATTTCAATGTGTCATCTTCCTACTACTGGTTTTGGTTTCCTACCTGCCATAACTAAGTCTGAAATTCTCTACATTATACAGTAAATAATCATTTCTTATTTAATTGTCTTGTCATTGGCATCCTGTTATTTTTCATGACAGCGCTAATAGCGAGCTAGATTTTATTCTCTTCATCCTATATGTGAGTAATGTAACTGAAAAACAGAAAGTGTGACATTCCAATTTCATACCCAATTTGTATGAGTTCTTGCACCTAGTTGATATTTTCCTTTTCATATGCTCCTTTCCTCTTCTGCAGGCAGCTATGCTCATTTGCAGTCACCCATGTCCCATATTCAGTTACCTACCAAAATTATAGTTATGGTAATGATATTATTTGGCAATTTGGGCAACTCTTTTTAATTATGGCATGCAAAGACACAATTAATATATAGTGTTATTATTTTTGTCCTTCTATTGTCTTTGTCCATAATTAATTTATTTTTTTTCGGGGGTGGGGGTGGGGGTGGGGGGCAGGGTGGTTTCTCACATCACTAACCTAATAATATTAGAAATCCCAGATACAGTTATTTGATAGAAGATTATTTTGATTTTACTTGCCCCCATATGAATCTCAATTCTTATCGTACTCTCTTTAAGATTGATCAATTCTTACAATATTCTCTAAAGATTAAAATTATAACAATTGGAGGCAACTTGTAGCAATAGTATATGTTAAATATTAAAACTACTCCCTATGGTCAGAACATGCTTTTACAATATTCTCTAAAGATGCACTAGCTATAACATGGGGTAGTGTGATCCCAATCTACACTTTGATTGCTTCATATTCTCAGTGTACCTACTAGCTGGTCTTCTACTATGGCTCATTAAATTTCCTTACCCATATAATGGAACTTAAGGGTTATCCTTGAATTGAAAGTTGAAACAGGAGACATAACAAAGGAGCAGAGTATTCCTGGAAGCTTTTGTTGTGGCTTCATTTACATCTTTGAATGTGGGAAATAATAAGATAAACAAGCTCATCACCAATCCACATGCATATTCACAAAAATGGACCCAACACATATGCTGAACTCAGATTCACAAACAAATTCTTGTCAACATTGAGCTTAAATATCCATTAGCATCCTAGAGGGGAGTTCATCTCTATAAGACTATTACAGTATTTTCTCTGTTTCCTACGGTGGTTCCAACTTATGCAAATATCTCCCTGTTCAACAAAGCAAAGCTTCTTTGGACCGAAGCCAAAGATATTGATGCTTATCTACTTTAATGGAGTGAAAAATTGAAACATATCTTCTTTCTCATATAAGAAAAATGAATATTTCTTTTCTGAACTCAGATTGCATTGTGAGCACCACCAAAAATAATTTGGAGAGGCCCATAAACTATTATGAGAAACTCCTTACAAGAGGAAGAAACCAGCTCTTTTCAATTGCCACTTTCCATAGGTCTTCTGGAGGCTGCTGTTTTCAGGCAGAGAAGCCAAAGGGAAGTAACAATGTCAGATTGAACATAGATTTATTTACTACTAGGAATTGTGGACAGGCTTGCTTCCTGCATTGGCACTTTCTGATCACATTTTAAAAAGTATAATTGCACAAATGTGGTCTCAGTTATCCTCACTTCCAGATTGCAAACTTATTTATTATTAAAAATTGTGGATAGACTTATTTCCTATATTGGCATTTTCTGATCACATTTTAAAAAGTACAATCGCACAAATGTAGTCTCAGTTATCCTCATGGAAAGGATGAATTTTTCTGAGGCAACTTCATCATCTCATCATATTGAACTTGCTCATGTATGAATCTATGCTTTGAATGGCCTCAATGGTTGCAAAGTCAATTAGAAAATTGGAACTTTTAGCATAGAAAAGGAAGAATGAAGATAATAGAAAATTAATTCATTTAAAGAAACATGACAGTGGGAGCAACTCAAAATAGACTTTTGGATCCCAAGGTAAATAACTAACTTTGTTCAACAAACGGGTTATGGAACATATAAAATCACCATAACAACAAATATATTCTCCCATTTTCTCATCTTGTCCCCTTATTCCACGGAGGTAATTGATTCTTCTTGCACTGGATACTCTCTCAAAGAGCACATATCTTCATTAAGAACTGCAGATAATGATTTATGGAAAAGAGAAAGGAAAAAATAACTTGCAGGGAGTTGCTGATGGTTGAATGTAGAGATTTGGTTATGCACATGTAAATTCTGTTGAAACATTTGAGAGCAAACAACTTGTCATCCCAACATTTGGGGGGTGCAAGTTGTCATAAAAGTAAATTACATGCATTTTTATAGTTTAGCATGATTTTTCTCCTATAAATTTTCTTGCAAAACAAACACTAGAAAGTGGATTTTTTCACAACTTTTCTCAGCAAACAAACACATTATAACTAACTGAGAAAATAAATTTTCTTCTTCTCATCCCCACATTTTTCATCCCATTCTTTCTCAGTCCAATTTTCTCAGCAATCAAATAGACCCTAAGCGACGAGGTGGATGAATTGCGGTCTGGATTTACTGTCCCCTACACTCAATACACACTGCTGTCACTGCATTGGCACATCTTACCATCACATCAGTGACCAAAATACAATTAGTATGTGATGTGGGATTGTAGTGTCTTGTGGGTAGAGATTTGTTGGCAGGAAATCGGTGTCCAGATGCTTGGAAGTAGTACTTTCTGTTAAACATAAACAAATAAACAGTCACCTTTATACAATATTTACTTTGTTTAAAACTTCTCCTGATTCCTGATTATATTAGTTTTTATTAGCCCTCCCAATTAGTGTGTGCGATATCTTTATATCCAGTGAAATATAATCATTTTCTAAAACAAAAAACTACTGCCACATTACTGAGTAATGGTATCAACTGGCTCAATTGATAAAGGTCTCTAGTTGATTGTAGTTATGATTTGGGATCAAATCCCTTGTCCCAAAGGGGTATGGCTTATGGGTAGGGGGACGGGATTGATACCCCATGTTGGATGGGATCAGATCTAGTAAGCATATTCAATGAGCGTTTAATAAATATTCTCACAATGGTCAAAAGTTGTTTTTAATCATTTTTAAGGGTAAGTTGGGCTGCTGAGGGTATTTTAAAGGATATGTGTCAAAAAATTTTCTAAGTGATCATTGAACATGCATTCAATGCTATGCCTACCTGATCCCAAATGGTGTTGGATAGCCCCATGAAGCAATAAAAAAAAACCACCACATTTCTTTTGTTTTGAAAAAGAAAAGCATATATGGTGGAGAACAAAGTTTAGAATATCACAGCATATTGGTAATAATTATTGGTTTTTAGGGTCACTGATATGCTAAATTAATGTAGGGAGTTTGGACATCGGGCCACTTTTCAAGGATAAAAATCTTTACTAGAGATGTCTTGTCTCAAGTAGGGGTGAGCATGGATCGATTTGATTTGATCCCAAGGCAGAACCTGCTTGTAGGGTCTGGTTCCAGATTTTTAGAACCAGAACCTACCTTGTCAATGTTGGTTCTGGGCCTTCTGGCCTTAGCAGTTTCAAGGTTGGTCTTAGGGTCTACCATCAAACTTTTTTTAAAATTAATTTGTTATTTTATTTTATTTTTCACTTTTAAAGCTTTGACCTCGAATAACAATCTATCACAAACATTCCACATTTCAAATCCATATCATTTAATATATCTCAAAGAAAATAAAACATAATCAATAAATAAACAACGTAAGTAATATCACAACCATTATAATCCACAATCCAATTTCACGTACATTCCACAACTTAGGCCTGTTTGGTTCGCATGAATAAGGGTCTGGAATCGGAATGGGCTATTCCAATTCCAACTGTTTGGTTGGGTGGAATTGGAATCCCATTTTCATTCCTGCTGGAATGGCATTCCTCCATCTGGGGGAATTGGCCATTCCTTGCCCCTCCCTTTGGAATGAAATCCCATTCTTCCTGATTCCAATTTTCATTCACATTCTTGTTTGAACCAAACAAACTATGGGAATAGACATAGATCATTTTGATTCCGATTCTGACTACGAACCAAATAGATCCTTAGGCTTCGTTTGATAACACTTTTTAGATGTCTTGTATCTGAAAAATTTGCTTTTCAGACAATAGACTCGTTTGGTGTTGTGTCTGAAAATTGATCTGAAATATTATTTCAGATCTAAAACTTTAAGTTAGTAGCATGGCACTTAATTGCTTAGTCGTAATTGAGAGGTGCATAAAAGACATGAGTGCCCTCTAAGAAATTTTAATATTACATGTTTTTGTCCTTCATGTAACTCGAATCAAACCCTCATTGCAACCTAACGAAGCTCCACTGCCGCTGCACTCTCTCTCTCTCCTGTATTCCCGCTATTGCAGTTACAAGTTCTAGTGGCGGCGGTTCCTTCTCTCAAGCTCTCTCTTTCTCTCTCTCTCTCTCTCCCCTGTCTTCTTGTCACCATCGCTGCAAGTTGCAGCGGTGGCAATTCCTTCCCTCTCTCTCTCTCTCCCCCTGTCTTCCTGTCACAACCGTTGCAATGGTGGTTCTCTCTTCTCTCTCTCTCTCACTCTCGCTATCACACACACACACACACTCTCTCTCTCTCACTCTCGCTATCACACACACACACACACACTCTCTCTCTCTCTCTCTCCCCTATCTTCTCGCCACCGCCACCACCGCTGCAACTTCCAGTAGTGATTTGGTGAATAGAAATAATAATATTATTATTAATTATAAACTATTTTTATTAATTATTAGTTATAAATTATTTTTATTAATTATTAATATTTAATAATTATTTTTTATTAAACATTACTAATTATTAATTATTTTTATTAACTAGTATATTTTAATTATTTCATTAATTTTTAAAAATTACTTTAATTTTTATTTGTGTAAATTATTAATTATTTTAATATTTTTATAGTCATTAATTATTTTTTTATTTTAATTGTTTCATTTATTAATCAGTAATGACTAATTATTAATTATTAATTAATTACTTTTTTGTATTGTTTCAATGTTATTTTGAGTTTGAAAATTATTTTTTATGAGATAATGCAAATTGAATTCAACATTTACAAATAGTATGTTCTAGGGGTAAAATAGTAAAATTAATCAATTTCAGCAACATTTACAAATAGTATGTTCTAGGGGTAAAATAGTAAAATTAATCAATTTCAGATGGTAAAGGGTTGATCCAACACAAACAAACTTATGGATTCAAAGCCTCTAAAAAATAGAAAAGCATATATGCCTCTTTTCATGTATCCAACGCCACTTTAGTTGAATACAATCTATTCAGATTTATCAAACGCCAGCTTAGTTGAATGCAATCTCAATGCAAATAGAACACAACCCATAATAAGCCCAAACGACAATACAACACAATTGATACATAATCAATCATTCAAGCCCATACATTAAATTCAAATTATACCCAAGTCAGTTCCACCAAGGGCAATCAAGACTGATTTGGTTCAAAAGATTTGGAATCAAGCTCTACCTGAGAACTGGTTGGACTAAAACTGGTTTGAGGTCAATTGCAATCGGTTCCAATTGAACAACCCATTAATCTATCGATTAAATATTTTCTTATGTAAATGCATCACCCATTTTGTGTATCACGTGTATCAATACTTTGAACTTTGAACTTGAAAGATCCCCTTAATTGGCAGTGTTATATATATCCAACCAATATCAGTATATATGCTTCATGTAGAGTAATTAGTAACCAGTGGAGGGTTCTTGCTTCGTAGGGCCTGGAATGGAACCATCGACCAAAAACCGTTGAATCGGTCAACGATCCATTGACTTGAGCAGTCAAACCGTCGATCCGTTAACCCATTCAATGATTTTTGGCCATTTTTTAATTTTTTAATTTTTTAATTGAAAATTATCCAGGCAACCGGTTCCATTTTATCCTAATTTCGGTCCATGGCCAAAAATCGTTGAATCGGTCAACGACCCATTGAGCTAGGTGGTCGAACCGTTGACCTGTTCAATGGTTTTTGGTCATTTTTTTTATTTTTTAAATTTTGTTGGCAGAATGGGCCATCCATTCGAACCAAACAGTCGAACCATCGACCCAAAAACCGGTGGCTAGAACGGTTCCGTTTTCAGGTCGTATGAGTCACACGCTCGAATGACATAACATGTATGGTATTGCTCAATGGACCTCAAACACTCAATTTTTTGCTTGTACTTTTTTTTGTTAGAATGGGTCATCCGTTTGTTTTTTTTTTTTTAATTGTGAACCATCTAGGCAACCAGTTCCGTTTTACCCCAATCCCGATCCTTGGCTTAAAACTGTTGAATCGGTCAGCGACCCATTGATCCGAGTGGTCGAACCGTTAACCCATGACCTGTTCAATGGTTTTGGCCATTTTTTTATTTTTTAATTTTTGTTGCCAGAACGGGCCATCCATTCGAATTGGACGGTCGAATCGTCAACCCGAAAACCGGTGGCCAGAACGATTCCATTTTCGGGTCGTATGAGTCACACGCTCGAATGACATAACAAGTATGATACTGCTTAATGGACCTCACACACTCAATTTTTAGCCTGTAATTTTTGTTGTCAGAATGGGTCGTCCGTTCGAACCAGACGATTGAACCATCAACCCGAAAACCGGTGGCCAAAACTGTTGTGTAATTTTTTGTTGTCAGAATGGGCCATCCATTCGAACCGAACGGTCGAACCATTGACCCCAAAACCGGTGGCCAAAACGGTTCTGTTTTCGGGTCATATGAGTCACACGCTCGAATGACATAACATGTGTGATACTACTTAATGGACCTCACAAACTCAATTTTTTGCCTATAATTTTTGTTGTTAGAATGAACTGTCCATTTGAACTGGATGATCAAACCATCGACCCGAAAACCAGTGGCCAGAACGATTCTGTAATTTTTTTGCTTGTAATTTTTGTTGTCAGAACGGGCCATCTGTTCGATCCGGACGGTCAAACAGTTGGTTGTCAAAACATTATTAACAACATTTATCAATAATAGTAAGTAATTATACTATTTAATTAAATAATCGTTAATGATAGTTTTAATAATATTATTTAGTTATTTTTAATATAATAATTAATATTAAATTTATGAATAGGATTTATTAACAATATTCATTAAATTAATAATTACCAAAATTAAATTAAATTAACAGTATTTATCAGTAATTGTAATATTTTATTAAATAATCAATAACAATACTTTTAATAACATTTTTACTTATTTTAATATAACAATAATTACTAAATTTATTAGTAGTATTTATTGATAACAATATTTATAATTTTAATTTAAAGTAAAATTAAAGTAAATATCTATTTATTAACAATATTTATAATAACAATAATTATTAATTATAATCACTAATTATATCTTTATTAAATTACTATAATAATCAGCAATTATTAAATTACAATAATTAATTATTGTAATAATCAATAGATTCCATTAATTAAATTACAGTAACTAATCAGTAGATCCTCTTAATTACTATAATTACTGGGTTGCTCTCACGTAGGAATCTACTCGAGTAGATTCCATTTCCTGTACGGAGAGAGCAGCCCTATTCTATTAATATATATACCAGTGGAGGGGCCTTGCTTCGTAGAGGTTGGAATGGAACCGTCGACCTGTTGACCCGGTCCCTGGCCAAAAACCGTTGAATTGGTCAACGACCAATTGACCCAAGCGATCGAATTATTGACCCGTTGACCCATTCAATGGTTTTTGGTTGTTTTTTTATTTATTTTTAATTGGGAACCATCTAGGCAACTGGTTCCGTTTTATCCTAATCTCCCTAGCCAAAAATCATTAAATCGGTTAATGACCCATTGACCCATGTGGTCGAACCGTTTATCCATTTAAAGGTTTTTGGTTGTTTTTTTTTTTATTTTTTTAGTTTCTCTTGTCAGAAAGGCCATCTGTTTGAACCAAACAATCAAACCATCGACCTGAAAACTGATTGCCAGAATGGTTCCGTTTTCAGGTCATATGAGTCACACGCTTGAATGACATAACATGTATGGTACTGCTTAATGAACCTCAGACAATCAATTTTTTGCCTGTAATTTTTGTTGTCAAAATGGGTCATCCATTTTTTTAATTTTTTTAATTGGGAACCATCCAGGCAACCAGTTCTGTTTTACCCCAATACTAGTCCTTGGCCAAAAACCATTGAATCGGTCAACAACCCATTGACCTGAGTGGTTGAACCGTTGACTCATTGACTCATTCAATAGTTTAGGCCATTTTTTATTGTTTTTATTTTTTGTTGTCAGAATGGGCCGTCTGTTCAAATTAGAGGGGTGAACCATCGACCCGAAAACCAGTGGTCAGAACAGTTCCATTTTTGGGTCGTATGAGTCACACACTCGAATGACATAACATGTATGATAGTGCTCAATGGACCTTACACACTCAATTTTTTGCTTGTAATTTTTGTTGTCAGAATGGGTCGTTCGTTCGAACTGGACGGTTGAACCATTGACCCGAAAACCGGTGGCCAGAACGGCTCCATAATTTTTTGCTTGTAATTTTTTGTTGTCAGAATGGGCTGTCTGTTTGAACTGAATGGTCGAACAATCAACCCAAAAACCAGTGGCTAAAATGGTTCCATTTTTGGGTCGTATGAGTCACACGCTTGAATGACATAACACGTATGATACTACTTAATGGACCTCACAAACTCAACTTTTTGCCTATAATTTTTGTTGTTAGAACGGACTATCTGTTCAAACCTGATGATCGAACTGTCGACCTGAAAACCGGTGGCCAGAATGGTTCTATAATTTTTTGCTTGTCATTTTTGTTGTCAAAACGGGCCATCTGTTCGAATTGGACGGTCAAACTGTCGGTTGTCAGAATGCTATTAACAAAATTTATCAATAATAGTAAGTAGTTATACTATTTAATTAAATAATCATTAATGATAGTTTTAATAATATTATTTAGTTATTTTTAATATAACAATAATTATTAAATTTATGAATAGGATTTATTAACAATATTCATTAAATTAATAGTTACTAAAATTAAATTAAATTAATAGTATTTATCAGTAATAGTAAGTAATTATAATATTTTATTAAATAATCAATAAAAATACTTTTAATAACATTTTTAATTATTTTTAGTATAACAATAATCACTAGATTTATTAACAGTATTTATAATTTTAATTTAAAATAAAATTAATGTAAATATCTATTTAATAACAATATTTATAATAACAGTAATTATTAATTATAATCACTAATTATATATTTATTAAATTACTATAGTAATCAGTAATTATTAAAACTGGGTTACTAAATTTATTAACGGTATTTTTTAATAACAATATTTATAATTTTAATTTAAAGTAAAAAAAATAAATATCTAGTTATTAACAATATTTATAATAACAGTAATTATTAATTATATATTTATTAAATTACTGTAATAATTAAATTGTTAATTGCTGTAATAATTTACTCTCACGTCGAGTAGATTCCATTTGCTGGATGCAGAGAGCTTAATTTGTTTAGCGACTCCAGTGTCCGGATACTTTAAAATGCATGGAGAAAAACCTGGTAAATCACTCAATTTGGTCAAGGCTAGGTTATGCTGATGCGGTGCACAGGGAAATGGGTATTTTGTATCACTGCCTTTGCAAGTTAAAAAATAAAAGATAGTAGAGACATCAATATACAGACTTAAAAGTTGGCAAAATAGTTATTGGCAATATTTGACAAGTTAAATTCCTAAGACGACTTATTATGCTAATTGTACTTTGTAAGAGAAAACGAATAAAAGGAATAAATATAATATAATTTTTATTTTAATCAATATTAATTGATGTTGCCACGTCTGTAATATATATAGTAACTAAGAATTATTGTAGTTGGTGCACGAGTGGAAGTATTCGAAGGGCTATTGCTTTTGGTTGGCTCAATGGTAGGATAAACTTGTGCTGATAAGCATGAGAATGCATATAAAATGCCAAAATTTGAAGTCTCTATCTACTCTACCCCATCCAATGCCCCAGATTAGGTGGGACCAATGTAAACAATTCAACGATATTATCAAGCACCAAACTATTAAAATAACTGTTGGAGTGTTGAATTTTCCAACAATGGTGTCTTCTTCATCATCAGAATAATAGCCTCCACTTTTGAATGTGGATATGGGGTTGGCCAGTCGGAACAGTGAGATTATCTTTTCGCTGATTGAGGGTGGTGGTGGTGGTGGTAGTTGGAAGTGGTAACATTAGGTTGATAGTTCATTTATCGAAGGCCGTCTAAGGCAATGAGTGACGACGAAGCAGCTAGCAGAGCTCCAGAGCTCCAGAGCTCTGAGCCGTGTGAGTTTATTTTCGTGGTACGGTGCAGCAAGATAATACGAAGGTGAGTGGGAAAAAATGATTATTACGATCTAAACTCAACCATACGTTCGAGAATTAAACAGATGAAACACATTTATTTCAGTTTACTATTCATATTTGTCTTTATGTATTCTCCTACATCAGCTACTTCTATGGCACACAATATAATAAAAAGAAAGTAGCTACGCTAGATTCTTGCTTATCTATATATAGTTGACTCCTCGAGTTGTCTAACACCATCGACAGCGATTTGTAATATATATATATATATTAGGGTTGTTCATAGTAAGACCCAATCCGATCAAACCGATTAACTTGGGTCGATTCAATCTGAGTTGGTTGGGTTTTCTTTAGCATCAGTCGATTTCGGGTTATAAAAAATCATAAATCGATGATTTGGTTCGGTTTCGGTTTTCATGTGTGAAAATCAAAACTGATCTAAACCGAATCGATTTAGTAGTTAGTTCCTACTTAGTAGTTACAATCTACTTAGTTCCTACTTAACTAAGTTGTCTCTATCCTAATTACAACCTACTTAACTAAGTTGTCTCTATCCTAATTACAACCTACTTAACTAAGTTGTCTCTCAAACTCTGCTCCCTCCACAACTGGATCCATGGATGGGCCACAAAACATTAAGGAAATGTTGGTTTTCTTTGGGAATGTAGAGCCAAAAATGAACACTTGAATAGCAACTAAGTCACCACTAAGTAGCAAAACCGACCCAAACCGATCAGGTCGGTTTCGGTTTCAATTTCAGGTAACCCAACTATGTTGGGTCGGTTGGAAAAACATCAGTAAACCGACCCAACCCGACTCGTGAACAACCCTAATATATATTAATGGGGATCCTTGCGATGTATGGATTTTGTTAAGCGAAAGCTAAATAATAGAAAAATATAAGAGTATATATTTGTTTTATATTTTAACTTTTTAATAATCATTCCTATCTAACTTGACCTAAGTTGGTCAGTTTTTTTTGTATTTTTTATCTGCTTTGGTTCAATAATTTTTCAACCCGATCAAATTAGGTTAGTTTCAATTTGGCTAGACCTGGCAAAATGTTGACTCAACCCATGAACCTGATCTGACCTAACCTAGAAAAACCTGGGTTGGGTTGGGTCATGGGTCAACCTGCTGACCCGATTGTTAGGTTTAATTGGGAATATTCATGTATTCTTATAAGCTTTCTCTCTTTCGTCTTTACTCTTTACTCTTTAGTCTTTATCGTTCACTCTTTGAATTGCTGAATGTTCAAGTTTTTTTATATTTATTTTATGTTTGAAATTTTATGCCTAATTCTTTTAATTTTGACACTTTTCATGTATTTTTTCTTTATTTTATAAAATTTCTGTTATTTTTAGGGATGACCCGAATTGACCTGCGGGTCAATCCTAACCCGAACATTTAGGGTTAGGGTCTAGCACTTGCTGACTCGTCCTGAAAGCAACCTACAATATCTTGATCCAACCCGAACTCAACCCACCCAACCCAATTGCTAGGTCTAGGTTTTGCCATTTGTAAATAGACCAAACCTGAATATAATTTTTAATACGGAAAGTAAGAAAATTCCTATATTTCTTAGTCTAAAATATTTTATATCATAAGTTTAATTAATTATTTATTTTTTAATAATACCACTGTAATTTATAAAATTTAAATTTAATTTTTAAGTTTAAATATTTTGAAAAAACAAGCCAAACAAAAAATAGATCCAAATCGATACAACCCGAGTTGGCAGGTTTTCACTAATGGTTAGTCAGTTTCGGGTGACAAACTCTTGACCTGACTAGGTTGATTTGGTTAGCGAAACAACTTGCAACCGAACTGACCATTAGTGAAAACCTGCCAACTCGGGTTATATCGGTTTGGATCTATTTTCGGTTTGGTTTATTTTTTTTCAAAATATTTAAACTTAAAAATTAAATTTAAATTTAATAAATTATAGTGGTATTATTAAAAAATAAGTTTATGATATAAAATATTTTAGACTAAGAAATATGTGAATTTTGCCACTTTATATATATAAAGCCGACCAACTTGGGTCAAGTTTGACTAGATTAGTTATTAAAAGGTTAAAATATAAAACGATTATATACTCCTATGTATTTCTATTGTTTAACTTTCTTTTAACAAAGCTCGTGCACTGCACAGGTCCCCACTAGTAAAAGTATATAACTTTAAATGGGACCTATTTGTTGACAAGTCATGCCGATGGGTCTACAAATGAGAGAAAGGAGAGGTTTTTTTTTTTTTTTTGACTTCTAAGTACTAAATAAGTTTTATTGCATTCATCAATAAATTTATTAGCTATAGGTGGGGGTGGCAATGAGCCGAGCTTTTCACGAGCTGCTTGAGCTTGGCTCATGAAAAGCTCGACTCGGCTCGGTTTCAACCGAGCTTGAGCTCGAGCTCGAGCCTACTAGAGCTCAGCTCGTGAGGCTCGCGAGCCGGCTCGAATATATATATATATATATATATATATATATATATATATATAATATAATAAAAATATTATAATTAATAATTATTATAATTCTTAATTTTTTAAATATCAAATAATAAATATTTTTATATATAATTTTTTATTTTTATAAAATATTTTTTCTCAAAATCAAGCTTGAACTCAAGGTTCTGGCTTGAACCGAGCTTGAGCTCGTGCCTTGTAGAACAATCTAGAGCCGAGCTTGAGCCTTGTACTATTCGGCTTGGCTCGAATCCACCCCTAACTACAGGTTAAATTCAACAATACATTGATCAATATTAGTTACAGGTTAAATCCAGATCTCAATCAATCACATTAAAATTTGCTTATTTTTTTAATTCATATTTCACAGAACATACATAATATGCTTTTACGTGATAAAGTGTACTTACCATTACGTTCAAATAACTTGGTCTTTTTAGTACAAAAAAAAAAAATGGTCTTTTGCTGCCTATGCAATGGATGCAGCACTGGTTTTGCCTAAAATTATAATTATGAGTTTGGCTGAAAACTAAGCAATTGGGCCAATTGAGTATTAGAAAAGCCCACAGACCCACAAACACTAGCAGTACTTCATTCACTCTTATGGAATATGGAGTACTGTACTCAGTTATTCTGGTTCTGTTCCATCTGCATTTCGTTCAGTTGGGATCCTTAGCTGAGGACAGTGTCTTGGTCCCCTTTTTTTGGGTGTTAAGTTATTAACACCGTCTTGGTTTATATATGGCTCGTTTCATGCATCATTCTTAACTGGGGGCCCACTAAGGGCCCAATAAGTTGCTATATTAGGGTCCAGCTAGCGTCATTCGATCTGATATTCTGATGCTGTGTTTCTTCGTTATTACCTACTACTCCACACAGACACACACAGCTCAGACAAATTTGTTCCTTCTCAAGTTCTCAGGTCTCAGCAGTCTGCCACTCAACCAGTCGGCGTTGGTTCAAAATATAGACCACTGATTTGCATAAACATGCGGCGCATGTTAGAATCAGTACTAGAATCCCCATAAACCACTGCCTGTGGAGCAAAGCATCAACTTTCTAGCATAATTTTAACCATCTGATGATGAGTATCAGCTTATAAAGAGTTCTCCTTAGTCCTTACGCTTTATTTGCTACAATTGTAATTTCATTTGCAATTAATATCGATATAGGGAGTGAAAATGAGAAAATTATAAATTTTAGTTCATTTACAAATGAGAAAATTTCAACTAAAATTTGGATTCAACTCATTTGCACTCCTCACTTTGGAATTAGTACAAATGAAAAGGATCCAAGTATTTGACTGATTAGGAATTAAGATCATTTTAATTGGGCTTATTCTATTTGCATGGGCTGGTGGTGGGCCCGATTTCCTTAGAAACAACAGTTTCTAGTTTCAAGTTTCTAGGTTCTGTCATCTGTGTGCGGGTCCTCACCTTCAACTAACCAATAACCACTCTCACTATCAATCCAATTGTTTGAATTTGAAATGAAATGATGGTTTAGACTTTAGCAATCCAAGCATGCAGAAGGTTATACCGTGGGCCGTAGTTTTGGACTTTGGATCACTAATGGTCCCACAACAGAAATGAGATCCAGATCGATGTAAAGCCCAATAGCCCATCATGAACAAAGGCATCATATCTCACACCGCCAGTGAAGAGTGATCAATACTAGGCTATTGTACCAGAAAAGCCCTCTGATAGCGAATCAGATCCCCTTTCAGTCACAAGCTCTAGCCCTTCGTAGACAATCCTAGTCAAATGACTAGGAGTAGCTTCCACGCTCACTCGTTATCCCTTCTTTTTTTAATTTCTTCTTTTTTTCTCTCTTTCTTCTTGGATGGTCTCAAGCCCAATCAATGGCGGGGCCCATCGTCTCCGCAACCTGTAATAAGAATTAAGAAATAAGGAGCTTCAGAGACATTCAAAACCCTAGAAGCTTACGAGTTACGACAGAGCTCTGAAACCTGAATTGTTTCACTCTCCAGGTCCCAGCTCTGAAATCTGGACTTCCATGGATAACTATTCCTTCTCCTCTTATCCGGATTCCGTTAACTCCTCGCCGCGATCACGAGAGATCGACTGCGAGAATCCTTCTTGGGACGATCCTCCCAATTATAAGGTGAAATTCATGTGCAGTTATGGTGGGAAGATCCATCCTCGTCCTCACGACAACCAACTGGCTTACATCGGTGGTGATACAAAGATCTTGACAGTTGATCGCAACATTCGCTTCTCCGGTATCATTTCTAAGCTCTCGTCTCTCTGTGACGCTGACGTCTCCCTTTTCAAGTATCAGCTACCCGGAGAAGATCTTGATGCCCTCATCTCCGTTAGCAATGACGAAGATCTCGAGCATATGATGCTTGAATACGACCGTCTGTACCGTGCCTCTGCCAAACCTGCTAGGCTCCGTCTCTTCCTCTTTCCTCAGAATTCTTCTGTCTCAACTGTGTTTTCTTCTAATGAGGAGAAACCTGATAAGCAATGGTTCCTAGACGCCCTGAATAATATCCCCTTCCAGCCGGCTGATGACTCCTCCTCACCAGCGGCCGCCACGCAGAATAATCCCGATTTCCTCTTCGGTTTTGATAAGGGATATGATCCTCCGACTGCATCAAAATCGCAGGAGACTACCGTAGAATCACTCCCGCCGGAGAAGCCTCCATCTGAAATTGCTTTAGGATCGGATTCAAACAAAGATGGTCGGCACATAGAAACTCTTTCTCCAGCGGAGATCCAGAGACAGATCGAGGAGTTGCAGAAGTTTCAGATTTCAGGGCAAGAGCAAACAATCTACCAGAGGAAAACTGAAGAGAGCTTGGCTAAGGTCTTCCCTGGTGAATACTACGTACAAAACATTCCCGAAAAGATGGCTGCGGCGCCACCGCCCATTCCGGTGTCAGTATCCCTTCCGGCAACGTATTGGCCAGATAGACACATGGCAACTGGGGGTTATTCGCCTGCTGCGGAGACAGTACCGGGGACGGAACAACCTGTGTATCTGATTCCGGCGCCGGGTAGCGTGTATCACGCACCAACGGGGCGCTCAATAACAGGTCAGATAGGTCAGAATTACTACGCGATGCCAAGAGTGGTCCCAGAGGTTTACAGGGAAGCACCACCACCCGTCTACGGTGTGGGTGCACCAACGGCAGCAGCACCGGCAGTAGCGGCACAAGCGAAAGTAGGGGCGTATGCAGACGGTGGGATTGGAGTGATAAAGCCAGCAGCAATGGCGGATGCAGGTTATACGCAGATCGCCTACGATGGAGCTGGGAGGCAAATGTATTATTATACAACAGCGCAGCCAGGTATAGTGCCCCAATATCAGACAATAACGGCCACGAGCGTCGATCTCAGGCGAGCAGCCGCCGCCGCTGCTGCTGGGGTGTTGAGTCAAGAAGGTAAATTGACCGCCAAACCTTCCCAAGGTTCTATGTGATAGTGTGAATATGATCTTCAAATATTTTTTTAATCGTTTTTTTGTCAGAATTAAATCAAATAGGTTTGATTATGAATTTCATATAATCGCAGAAACCTTTTTGGGTGATCATGGTCTGTATACACCGGTAACTGGTTTTTTAATTAGTATTAGTTGGAAAAAAATACACGTGATTCCGAGAATAATAGAAGCAGAGAACAATAATAGAAGATGATTTAATAATGAAACTCTTCTTTGGTGCGTGGGCCCACCACAAGACTTTGATTCCACGGCATCACATGCATGATGTGCGTCATTTGTGCGTTGAGAGTGACGGCGTTGTAGGGTCGCCCATTCCCCAATCCATACTCAATAACTCTTCTCTCTCATTCTTGCTAATTGCTAATTTCCTATACGAAATGAAGGAATAGTCTGGGTTGGATGTTGCGTCTTGATCATGTTTTCCAGGTAGACACTAGACAGGACCAAAATTGCTGAATGTAAAGACCCGGGCAAATTAGAGAGATGGTGAGCTGTGGAGAATTAGAGCCTGCTTTTTTTTTTTTTTTTTTCTTTTTCTTTTGTGGGCAGGAAGAATAGAACCCCTGGAACTGTCTAGGCTATAGCTAAAAAAGTACTGTGTCTAGCTGAGTTGCTACTATACATAAAACATAATACTGGCAAGGAACATAGCATTAGCAATAGGAAGTTCATAAAAAAGGAGTACCCGTCTACCCGATCGTGAGATTTCATTGGAGGATTGATTTTTAATTCCAATAACGCTTAAGAGTTAAGACAGACAATCTTGATTAGTTAAATAGAGGATTGATTTTTTTTTTCAACCAAAACAACATTATTAATTGGATTGATGTTGCTGTCACTAGTCATCAAGATTGGCCTACAAATTCAATTATCATACTGGAATGTGACACTATCACGGGGATTAGCTGATGCATACAAGTTTTAGAAATGAAATTGTTTCGTTTTTTTTTGGTAAATTGTTGAATATCGTTGCTGAAACTTCTCTTAAAGTTTATTAATTACAATCATTTTTCTTGATTTTTTCTCGTAGAATCTTTTAAAAAAGGGCTTGAAAATGTCCAAAATACCTATACAGTTACTCTTAAAGCTGATTTCTATAAAAAAAAAATAGTACAAACTTTATAAACAATAAAAACAAAGAGAATTTAAAGTTGTAATTTTATCACTCAAAAATAAATCAATTTAAAAAAAGAGATTGAAAGGGTTTGAGGTATTGATTCATATGAAAAGAAAATTTGGAAAATAAACATTTTTGTTAAAAGCAATTGCATAGGTATTTTAGACATTTTAATGCCTTTTTTTAGAAAATTCTACCAAAGGGGTGGGTCTACTTGCATTTATGTCAGAAAGTTCAGGGTAGGTAATTGCAATTACCAAACTTCAGGGAAGGTTTCAGCAACATCCAAAAACTTCAGGAGAGCTTTCAACAATTTACCTTTTTTTAACCTTTTCTTCTCTTTCATGGGATTAAAAGAAACTGCGTACATCCCAAAGAAAAACTGTGTGAAAATCAAAATCGGTATTTTGTTTTTTGAAATGTGTATTTTTGGACATATTATCACAGGTATGTTGATTATTATTATGTCCATCAAAATTATCTTTGATGTAAATTAGGTAAGGTTCATTCTTGTATTAAATTATCCCTAAATTTTAGGAAATTGATTTATTTTACCCCTACTGTTTCGTATTTTCCTTAAAGTATCCCAAGTTCTTGACAATTAACTAAACCCTCCCCTGCCATTAGCATCCATTAGTGTTCTATCATAGTCTTCTCACATGTGACACCACATGACTGCATAGAATTTTTTCAATCCCAATATTACCCTTTATGGTTAATTTTATTTTTCATTATTCTTCAAAATTTCAAAATAAAACTCAATAAATCCAAATTATCAACAATGCCTCTAATTTGACAAGCCCAAATTTTAATCACATCATTCTCTAACCCGTAGATTGAGAGAACAAAACAGCTCTCAATCAGTTCACCTTATCTATGGCATCTCCCTCTCGAGGACACTTTCATAATCAAAGATGGTATAAGTTTAAACCTCAAACTTTCTTCCAGCCGACAACTCTATCATGGAAGACAATGATGAAATTCCACCGGTTGAATGAATTTCTACAACTGCTTGAAGTTGGTTCTTCAACAGTATGTATAACAAACCAAAAACTTCTTTGGTTTTCTAACAGTTTCGCGTGATCCTTGTTCATATTTCTCTCTCTTTTTTTTGGTATCCGTGTTTGTATCTCAAGGATACAAAAAATTGCACCTTTTGGTTGGATCAAGATTTCACTTTTTTTTATGGAGTTTCTTGTCACATAAGATAGGTTTTCTGTAAAGCAAAACAAACAAAAAACAGATTCTTATTGATAGCTAATCTTAAGCTTGAAGATGACCAACATCCCTCCTGATGATTTTTCGTGGAGGAAGTACGAACCGAAAGCCATTGAAGGATATCCCCACATCCAAGGGGGTACTACAAGTGTAGTAGCATTACAAGTTGTCCTTTTCACAGGTTTCCTTTTTTATTCAACCAAATGAATCTCTCCCCACTTCAATTGTTACTATGTTCTAAACTTCTAATGAATGTAGAGAGGTTGCAGATATGAGTACTGTGGTCGCTAGAGGTTGTAGATATGTTTCATTTTGAAAGTTTGAAGAATGATGGGTAAAGTAGTCTTTTCCATTTTTCCATTAAGACTCAGTTTGAAAGGAGTAGAAATACAAATTTGTAGAGTAGAAAACCTTGTATTTTGTATTATTTTATATGTATTTACACTGTACATATTTGTATTTGTACTCTTTCCAAACTGAGCCTAATGAACACTAATGATAAAGGAAGATTTAGTCAATTGTTAGAAAACTTGGGGGTTACTTTAAGGCAATTTCTAAATAGTAGGATTAGAGCAAGTTAATTTCCTAAAACTTAGTGGTACTTTAAGAGATTTTCATTTTAGATAGTTCCCCCCTTAAGGCTGCATAAGTTCTCAAGGAATTTTCCTTTGGAACTTTCCCTCGACCTTTTGTTTCTTTAGATCAAACCAAACACAACCTAAATGATAGACTAATAGTCATCATAAATACTCCATTGTCTATAAAGGTAAATCAAGAGGGACTATTGCATTCTAATATAAATTTATTGGGTTAAAAATTGTAGTCTTAAGTCGTGGGTTTTGTGTCCTATGAATTCTCTTCATGTGCTCGGGGAGGCTTATGAAATTGGGGAAATCTCATTGAAACCCACCCCACAAATTTTTACTTCATTATACACTCACAACCAAGGATTAAAGTATCAATATCGAGTATTGTGTCAAACAGCATGGATATGGATATGGATACGGATACGGATACAGATACACTTTGAAAAATGCATGGATATAGATGAAAAATATGAAAACACTTGGATATGCTAGGGAAATACATACAAATTCCATAAATATATTAATAACACTAAATTCAAAATCAAATAGCCACAAATAATGTATAAATACATAAAAAATGTATATTTTAATGGTATGTATGAAAAAATATATTACAATTAATATGTTGGGATGCATAAATATCATACAATTTATAAAAATATATAATTTCAATTTAAAATATATCAAATTTGTTAAAATTTATAATATATATTGAAAATTTTTAATTGCTAATATAATTATTACATTATTAATATTTTTGTTTCTATAGTTTTTTTTTTAATTAAAAACCATTTTTGGTATAAATGTTGATTAGTAGAGTTGATCGATTCTATTTAATATTATATTCTCAAATATTTTGTAAATATTTAATGTGTTGTTATTTAATATAAGGCAAATTAAAATAATATATGTTATTTTTAAGTACTAAAATAATTATTCTAATATTAATATTTTATTTGGATATATTTTTTGATATTAAAACCATGTTTTTATTTTAATTTGAATTTGATAGATTATTTATTCCATTAGTTTATAAAATATTAATTTTGAATGTTATTCTTTTTAATTTTTAGTTGGAATTATTAATCATATATATGTATTATTTATTTGGATTACATGTAGTATGTAGATGAAATATTTAATAAAAGTCATTTTATTTCAATTATTAGCACATGAATTAGGATGGTCTAGTGGTATAAGAGTTGATATAAGCATGTGGTGTGTGAGAGGACTAAGGTTTGAGTCATTCCAGTGTCAAAGTCAATTTTTGATAAAAGGCATAGTGTATCGGTTTGTATCGCATTGTATTAGACCGATACACATCGATACATGCCAATATGCACCTGTATCAACTTGATACGCATGATTAACAGGAAACACCTCCAATCGTGGTGGCATATCACATGCCGGGTAAGGTCAATACTAATATGATACACCCCGTACCAGGCGTATCATGTCAATATTTAAATCCTTGCTCACAACAATTTAAAACTTCTAATACCTCACTTATCCCATTATATTGGCACCAATTTCCCTAATGTCATTGTTCCTAACCATACTATGAATTAAAAATTTGTGAGATGGGGTGAACGAAGATTCCCCCATGGAATTTGAATGAATCATTAGGCTTTCAACATTTATATAAATTTACATGTGATATAGGCACATTCGGCTGGCCTGTATAGGGCTGACGCGTGTCGAATAGAGGGCGCTAACATAGGCTCACCATGAGGACGCTCAGGTTTACCTGACGCAAGCTAGGGTAAACTCAGTCGCAGGACGCTGCATGGGTCTGGCCGAACATCTCGCCAAGCCCTCGTATGGCTCGCATCTGGACCATCCGAGCCCAACTACCCCTGGCAACTCCAACTATAAATACAAGGCACCCCCCACAAGGTAAGGGATGGGAAACCTTTGTGATCTCTAGTGCTCTCTCCTCTAAGGACTTACCGCTATCTGAGACTTTGTTTGGACATCTCGGCTCCAGGCTCATTGCTTACCTTGTGCACATACTAATTTGATCGTCAGAGTCCTCGCATCGGGTTATCACCCGAGGCCTCTAACACCTTCTCCCTTGCAGATTCACTATTGAGGGACTCGCATCTCATCCTCCCTCAGACACCCTTCTCAATACTAGCCCTCAGCTTCTATAGTATTCGAAGGAGAGATTCGCCTTGGCCTCTAGTCCTCGATCTCGGCTCATCTCCTCTGAATCCTCGAAGCCTTCGGCCTTCCTTCGAAGCTTGGGAGCGAATTTACTTGGTTGTCCTCGGCTAATCCGAGCATCAACAACATGAATAATGATCTTTTAGCCATTGACTTCCATGGTTATTTCTTTGGTAAAAGAAATAACTTGAATTTTAACCAAACTTTT
The DNA here is from genome assembly GCF_055504915.1 of Nelumbo nucifera. Classification (NCBI taxonomy): domain Eukaryota; kingdom Viridiplantae; phylum Streptophyta; class Magnoliopsida; order Proteales; family Nelumbonaceae; genus Nelumbo; species Nelumbo nucifera. The sequence goes on from NC_142649.1 coordinate 100,686,140, forward strand.
TTTTTTCTTTGGTAAAAGAAGCACTTTCATTAGATCATAAAGAGGAAACATAATGCCATAGTTTGCCCGGAAAGCAACTATCTAGGGCTTATCGTGGCTGAAATAAAATCAAGAGAAATAGTCAAGATTGCGAGCCTTACGAGATCTCTCATGGGCTATGCGATTAGCACTTTCCGAGGTGTAGGGGAACCTATACAAAACTAGAAAAGGGAACTAACCCAACTATGATCCCATGATGTCTATTAACATGTTGAAATGGGAGAAGATGAGTGGCTAGAACAACTTTTTGCAAGGTAGAGAAAATTATGATCCCAAAAAAATAAATAAGAAAGAGAAATGAAAAGTTATGTTATATGGATTGGACTATGATATCGGAAAAAAACTTGTAACCAATCAACCGTATCATAAAAGTGGTAAACAATGAGGTGATTATTTATCAAATTCACAGGGAAAGAAAAATGAAAGAATGAAAAAAGAGTATCGTTGAAGGCACCTATGCTCCTTTACCCCAATTAAACGTAGACACATTAGTTAAAGAACATAGATCAATTATGTTTTGGATTTTATATCCATCATTCTCCACTATGCTTAACTAGCAATTAGTAAATCCACGCAAATGCATAGGGTTGGTTAGAAATTTTGTTAGATTTGTGTTTGGCAAATTTAATTTGGTTTTGACATCAGTGTGGTTCTACACCAAGGCCCATGTCTAAGGATGGTTTTGTACTTTTGTTCCAAGTCTTTAACCTGACATAACCCATGTAATTTATACACATACTTTATCAGAGATAGTCGAAAGGTATTCAATGAGATTCAAAAGGAAATGAGGAACTTAATGGGGTAGGGGGGACCTTACAACTATTGACTTTGGAGATAGAGAGGGAGGAGGTTTAAGAATGATTTTTCACAGTGGATTCTTTTAAGCCCTAAAGCACATTCCATTCACCAAAAATATGGCATCTCATCAATAATCAAGAACTTGGCAAAATCGGGTTAGCCTAGCTATGGTTCATATGATTTACAAGATCGAAATGTATGGTAGCATAAAAGGAGGAAAGGAAAAGAAAAGACAACATTCTCTTGCAATCCAATAGATTGGAGTGGGATCTCCGGGGTGGATCTAGGTTTGACAACAATGCTTGGATTATGAGCTTGGAATCACTTTCAAGGTAGATATGGTTCATAGACATGTCTCTCGCCAATTATAGTCCTTCAAGGAACACTAAAGCCTGTACTTCTACTAGGGAGTAGGGAGGAACACTTGATCGTCATTGCTCGGCTTACAAAGACACATGAGATTCGAGATGTGTGCACTAATAGATATCAGAGTCGATCTATGTAATAAGACTGCATTCTCAGTATAAACCTTATTCTTCATTTTTCACACAAGGTGATGGACCCTTTAAGGGTAATGAGAGAATGTCTCCATGATTACTATACATCCACTTTCATTCCTAAAGCTAGTACTGTAGACCTTGGTCACGACCCAAAATCCAAATGATCAATTTGAAGCCCCATAGAGGTAGTAATTGTTGGGCATTGAAAAAATAAGTGATCTATTGTCACTGTGCATGGGAGATCTCTTTGCCAATTCTTTACAAATTGGAAGCGCTCCAAAGAGATTAATATTGCTCTTTTCACTAAATATGCATGGATGGAGACTAATGAGTCAACCACAACAATTTTGGGCAATTAAATTTCATATAAGGGCAAGTATTGCCCAAATTTATAGTAGTATTATAATGGGTCCTAAGTAATGTGGTGAATCAATCAAATTGGTGAAGACATGTCAAATTGATAGCTAGCAAATTGAATCAAAATAGTTGTTGGGCTATCAAAAATGGACAACAGGTATATTCCTTCCAAGATTAAGCGAAGGAAGAGCTGTGGCACGAGGACCATTAACAAAGCAAGAGCTAGAATCAATTTTTAATTAGTCAAGGATTTCCTTATGCTTGATGGTTCATGGGATATGGTGAAGTTGAATCAACTAGTATCAGCAAAGCAGGTTCAATTTGTTACATAGGTGCATACTCACTTATTGAAATGGACACGTTGCTTAGAAGTATAACATAAATGCTCGATTTACTGTAAATTAATCATGCAATGTATAAGCTTACTCCAAGATGAATTACTCAATAATGCCTCCATATCACCAATTTGGAAATTGAAGGTGAAACTGCCATTTTATTTTCAATTATTTATGCGGAAAGCATGTTGGGAAGGAATCATATGCCTCAAAGAAACAGTGGTGCTTAAAAAAAGAACAATGCTCCAACTTGTGCCTTTTGTAAGGAGGGATAGGAATTGAGCACACACCTAAACCTTCAAATGTGAATTTTCAAGAGCAATATGGCTACAAACCCAAGTAGGAATGAACTAGGCTTGTTAATGGGTCAGGTTTGAGTCAGTTTCAAGTAGAACCGGAATGGATCCGATAAGAAATACTAAGGACCCAAAATAAAACCAGACCCGATAGGGTCTGTGATTTTAGACCCAAAACCGAATGATCAATTCTTAGGACAGAGGGTCTGAATTGATGGACCTGATTATAATAAATCTGTTGAAAATATTATATATATATATTGATTTATTCATTATATTATATATAATTTTTATTATAATATATAGTTAGGGTCAGGTTTGAGTCAGTTCGGGACTAGGTGGAACCAATTCTGAACTGATAATAATCAAAACAATATATCAAAAACTACAACTAACTCATCGGTTCCAGTTCCTAGAACCATAATCGACCCAATCGGTTTGGGTCCACTGGGTTGGACCCGACCCATTGACAGACCTATGACCAACTCAAATTCAATACACAATTATTCTTTCATCCGTATAATTGAAGGTTGGATGTCAAACAAAATAGCTGGGTTTTCTAAGGATGTCCAACAACACTATTGGGCCACTTTGATGATAATACTAAGACTCATTTGGGACGCCAAAAATGATATATTTTTCTAAGGAATACAACCAGATGCAAGGAAATTCTTTATCTCAAATACATTGGTATTATATATATCAGAATGGTTTTTCTTACATATTTGTGGATGGATCTTTTCTCCCTGTAAGCAAGGTTCAAAGTATCGGAAACGTAAGGTATATTGGAAAGACAATTTTAAGAGACGTATCGGGATATGTATGGATACGAATGAAAAAACAAGATACACATAAATATAATAGAAAATTCAAATAAATCCTAAAAAATACATTACTAACAATACTTACAAAATTTATATGATTGTGAATAAGTCATTTAAATGTAAAAAAAAAAATAATTTAATGATTTATATAAAGTGTGACATATCGGGACCAATCAGTAACCATTGAAAAATGATAGAATAACTAAAATGTAAATGTCAATTTTCAAAAAACCAATATAATTAATTTTAATATTTATTAGTATATAAATTTTAATAATTAATTCTAGCATTTATTAATAAACACTTGTCACACATTAAGAGAAGTTAAAGTTTACTTACAATTAAAAAATACATATGATCATTGCAAACAAATATATGTGGCTTATTGTCGAACTTGTATTTGTTAAAATCAACTGGTTGCCAAGGTTCAAACCTTAGTATAGCTAAAATTTTGGAGTTTTTACATTAACAAAACTAAATTAATGAGAGGGAATCATTAATTAAAGGAATTAATGAGAGAATTTAAAATAGACTTTAGAATAATTAACTAATTAATGAACTTAAATACAAAAGTAATGATATTAATGAGGGATTCAGTATTAAATATTGCTAATGCAAACCGAAACCTTGCCTACAAGTGGCAATGCAGGTATTGGCTACTTCATAATATCCAACGATAATCACACAAATTGTAGCTTACAGGGCTACTAAATTAGAGGATGTGGAACTATGTGCCATTATGGAAGCTCTTCAACATGCAAAAACAATGGAATGGCAAAGGTGTATGTATTGTCTAATGCAAACGTTTTAATTAAGAAAATCAAGGACACTCATGATGATAGACCATGGTGCTTGCAGCTCGTTTGGATCAGTTTTGGCAGTTGTGAAAGTTCATTTTTCTGATGTGATTCTTAAGTTTTCAAGGAAGATTCAAAATGTTTTAGCACATAGCCAATTCTTAATGTAAAAATCAGCAAGATATCATCTATGAACGAATTTACTGTTTTGTCAATGAAAAGGATAAATTACTGAAACCTTAAAGTTTTTGGTTGTTGCTGAAATCTCTTTTGAAGTTTGGCAATTGCATTCATCTTCCCTCAACTTTTTGACATAGTTGTTTTTGTTAGAATCCTCTAAAAAATGGCATGAAAATGTTTAAAAATACCCATGTAGCTATTTTGAGCAAAATATTTATTTCCCAAATTCTCTTCATATTAATTGCTACTCCAAACCCTCGAATCCCTTTTCTGAAATTGATTCATTTTTCAAATTTATCATTCATATCAATCGCTCAAAGGTAAAATTACAACTTTAATTTCTTTTTTTATTCTTCTTATTCATAAAGTTTGCATTACTTATTTTTTATATAAAAATTACATGAATATTTTAGACGTTTTCATGTCTCTTGTTTCAAGAGAAGTGATTGAAAATTACCAAATTTTAAACGAGGTTTTAGCAATAACAAAAAAAAAAAAAAACTTGTGGGGAAATTTCAGCAATTTTCCCAAAAAACACAATATGAGTATCATTCATTTACAATCATAAAAGATATGCATTCAAGATGAATGTTAAGATCATCTCATTAAACATTTATAAATCTTTAACAATAAATATACTCCCAAAATGACTGAAAATTTTTATGAATGATGTGCAATGTTATTATTCCAGTTGATAAGGGCAACTTTTTATCTTGAATATTAATAAAAAGTATTATTTTTATAAAATAACTAAAATAAGATAGCTTTTTTTTGGAAAAATATCAAGAAAGAAATGGCAGTGGCACTGTTCCTCTTCATTCTCCTCGGCCTCTGCCTCTGTATTCATACGAATACAGTGGAGACTGAGTTTGTGCAAACCTGTAGGAGCCGATGTAAACGATGAAAAGATCAGCAGTGACGAGGGCCTGAAGCCAGTGCAACAATCCAAGCAAAAAATGTTCTTCTCGTTTTTCTGTGCAAACTCATGAATCAAACGCTGATTAAAGAACTCCGCGAGAAGGGGCTGAAGCCAGTGAGGAAGACAAGAAATACCCACCTGAAATATAACAGTAAAATTCAATTAATTACCATGAAAAATCTACATACAAGTTGCAAAACGAAACTACAACCATGAAAGCAAGTGAAAACTATCATTTTTCTTTTCTTTTCTACTCTGCTTCTATGTAGAAAAAGAGAAGGTGGGATGATCACTGTTTATAAAGATAATGAGACTCAGCATTAGAGGTTTCCTGCAGGGAGAAACAAAAGAGGAAAGGAGAAAAGAGGAGAGGAGTGTAAAAAGGGAAACGGCGCCTGCAATTGCAACTACTGGTTACTGTGACCAAGGAAGGAAGCAACAGGAGTAAATCCATTGTTTCTTTTCATGGGTGTCGTCTTCGAATCCAGTGTATTCGCATGGGCAAATCCAGTGTATCCCCTCAATCAGCATGAATTTACAGTAAACCATGAAGACGACGGCGCCTCCACTGATATCTGTGAATCCAGTGTATCCCCTCAATCAGCATGAATTTACAGTAAACCATGAAGACGATGACGCCACCACTGATACGATCGTCTTATCCGCCCATATCAGTGCGCAAAACCTTCGTCATCCTCTACCTTCTCTTATCCGCCTTCGTCTTCCTTCAAGTGTCGCCGTCTTGACGAGGAACATTGTCATTTTGTCTTTTCTTGATAATTTTCCGAAAAAACTGTCTTATTTTAATTATTTTATAAAATAATATCATATAGAAACTCATTAAAAATGAATTTAAATCAGCGCCACAAGATTGTCCCTCATAACGTTCCACAGCACAAGACTTTGTTAAAAAAAAATAAACTAACATTTTTAGTTACGATGTGCTGCCCACAATACATACCCCACATAAACATCCAATCGTGTATAGGTAATATTTTTCCCCTATTTATCCTGGAGATATTCTCAATGCACGGTTGAATGTACATGGGAAAAACGTGGCATGTGGGTTGCGAGTTCACCTAACACACCCAGCAAGTACAGCTAATCCAGTCTGCTTGAAAGTGGTATATACGGAAAAGGCACGATACCTAAAAGAATTGATACCCTATCCACGGGTATCATACAAGTGGTAACCAATAAGACAATAACCAACGGATGAGTATGACATTCATCAAAATTCACGGGGCGTTTTGATTGGTCAAATTTCTCGGGTATCATAGAAAGTACTTTTGTGCTTGAGGAAATACTAACAGAGAGCCCTTTGCCAGCACTCGCATGAACGAGTGATTCTCCAGCTGTCATCATTTGATTGGAGAAATGCACGTGTCACAGTCACACAGCTTGCTGAACACAGCAGATCCCGACTCTTTTACACTTCTTTTTCTCTTGCAAGGTCGGTTCCTGGAATCTTCTTTTTGACTCTCCCTTTATAAAACCAACAGAGGAGAATCAGAATTCCTTCACGACGACAGAAATCCTTCTGTTAGTTCTCCAATTTCTTTGATTTCACCAACAATAACTATAACTAGTATCTGTTATTTCGTCATTTCCTGTGCCGAAGATGAGTGACCCCAAGTATGCTTATCCATATCCTGCTCAAGGTATTCCAATTTCACTACTTTCTCTTTTGTTATTTTATTTTGTTCTCTCCATTAATCTACATGTTTCATCTATGATCCTCACTCTCTGTTTGATCTTTAGTTAAATAAGCTTATTCTATTGGTAATTTCTTCCTTGCTTGCCCATTTTCTGGACAGAGATAGAACAGGGCTCACTACCTTTTACTTTTAATTGGCGTTTATGATTTCTTTCATGGTCTTTTTTTTTTGTTTTCATGATTAAATCTCCACCCTTTTCCTGTTTCATGAAGGATTTGCTCTCTACATATTATTTTGGTGATGTTTTTGATTTCCTTGCTATTTTTGCTTGTGAATCCTTATGAACATTCCCTGGTAAAAAGCAATAATACTGATAAGAATTAAAAAAAAAAAAAAACTTTCCTTGGTTGGTAATCTTTCTGTTCTTTTATTTTACCTTTTTAAGAGGGATTAATGAAAACTTATCATGTTTTCTTGTGGAAAATTTTCCTGACAGGCTATTATCAAGGGCCTCCTGTAATGGCACCTCCACAATATGCTGCTCCACCACCCAGGAGAGGACCAGGTTTCCTTGAAGGATGGTAAAAGCTGCTCTGCCTTTCATACCTTCTTTTCCCCATTTCTTTAAAGGGTTCTGTTTATTATTCTTCCATTCTTGTTTGGTGGGTTGCTAACTATACTACTTTCCCTTCTGTTTTGCAGTCTTGCAGCCTTATGTTGCTGTTGTCTCATTGACGAGTGCTGCTGCGATCCGTCCATCATCTTCGTGAGCTGATCCTTCCTGTGTCTCTGTTTCTGTTTCTATCTGTTGTAACGATGGGGTGTGATCCTGTTTGTAGACTTAATGATATCTCAGTATCCATCCTTTCTCTAATTTCTAAATAATATATTGGGTAAGATAGATAAATCACTGGTTTCTTCTTTGTTTTTGTTTTTTTTTTATCCTTTCTTTCGATAAAGATTAATCATGGAGGAGAGATTGGTGGATGTGAGTAAGACAATTTGGTTGATGAAGTCTACTATCCAGGTCCCGAACTCTAACATGGACTCGTGGAAAAAGTTGCTTCTCATTTTCTAAAGTAAACAATGACAGCGACGTTGATACTCTGTTTTCATACGCTTACTACGCCTATATATGCAGTAGCATTAATAGGTTCTACCTGCCTCTGCGGCTCTGCCTACCAAGGGGAAAACAAATTAATCTGAAAAAATGTAGGGGCACGAAATAACGCACTGCTGTTACTGGTTGCACCTTACGCTATTCAGTGTTGAGCATCTGATGATCTAACTGATGATGGAAACTTATTCGTTAAGTGACTCACTTGAAATGTTTGCTTATTATTGATGGCTTGGCAAAGCCATCGATAGAAATGCATTTTTTGCTGAGATAAGATTTTCTGCACCAATGCCCACCACTCCACCAGATGGTATGGTTGACGACTTGACGGACCCCTGTTTCTCGTTGAAACAAGTATGGGATTTATTTATTTAAAAAAATCCCTTTTATTAATTGCAGAGTCATCACGTTGCAAACAACCTTCGTAGATGAGAAGAAAAATTTATAGAATGTTTTTGTTCGTTGCCTACGGTGTGCTACTACGGAAGAGGCAGAGTGTGTTGGCGTTATCGTCGCTTTGTACCCTGTGAAGCTTGTGGTTTATTTGCAATTTCAGAACCAGCATTTCTGGGAGGTGTTTGGTGCAGCAGCGTTAATTGGAATGATGATGTGGTATGTTTCTCATAAATTTGTATTAATCAGCTCAAAATGCAACGCCACTATCTGTGATCAGATTCTACAGAAAAGAGGCACTTCGATGTGGAGGGTATCCTTAGAATTGCTCAATGTGTAAGGAGGATGATCAAATCATATGCAAGCGCTTGTATATATGAGAGCACACTAGTTTCCTATACGAGTTCTCCTGTATGATTTCTGAATTCTGATCATCCTGTATGATAACGCCGACGGTTTACCAATCACAGTGGTTGATGGAAAGACACGAAGTTAGGAAAAAGTTGTCAGTTTGACGAAAACAAATTAGATGCTTTGGAGTCTGGACCTGAAGTTGGGCTTGGTCTGGATGGATAATGTGGCTAATATCTACTCTATTACTTCAATTCCTATATTATGTACAATTCAGTGTTAATAGAGGCATTTAAACCGTAAAAAGGAGATAAATCCCTTAAAATAAGGAGTGAACAGAAATTTTCAACCCTCCAAAAGAAATGTAATGAGACATCCCTTAACTCAATAAATGATTGTCGACCTTATATGTTGGTGAAAGACTCAACTACCGTGGCTACGGAACATTATAGCCGATTGCAGAAGTGCCTATCTCGCCTTTTTACTTGCTTGGTTCATTTTGTTCGAAGTTCTGCTTATTTTGCAGCCCATAAAGGAATGGGACTTGCTTCTCATAGAACATGGTTTTCGAATCGCCGATGATCCGGATGGTCGGACCATTTGGCTCTGGAATCGTCCAGGCAACTGTTTTCATTTTATTTTAAATTCGATCTCTGGTCAATAGCTGTTGAATTAATCAATGACCTATTGACTTGGGTGATTGAACTGTTGACCTATTGACCTGTTTAATGGTATTTTAGTCGTTTTTTATTTTTAGTTATTTTTTATTTTTTTTGTCAGAACAGGCCATCCATTTAAACCAGATGATTGAACCGTTGACTCAGAAACTGGTAGTCAGAATGGTTCCGTTTCTAAATTACTTTTTAAAACCATGTCATAGAACATTCCTCACACCCGCCTCACAACATATCCCACTGTGTACTGAGAACATATATCCATGAATATAAATAATAAATACAAGTGGGGAGATGTTCCTTATGTGCAGCTGGAACATGCTGTGAGGTTGGTGTGAGAAGCGCTCAGTGAGGAGCAAGCAGATCCAATGTTCAAAATATTGATAGAGCCAATATGCCAGTAGGGGCATATCAGTCTGTATCGAAGCTGATTTCTCCTATATTTTTTTAAACCTGGTTCAGAAGGGTCAGTTTAAGACCTATCTACCCTGAACTGGGTTAAACCCCGAAACACCCCCGATAGGGGTGTATTGGGAATCCTTCAATACGGCTCAATGCGTAACTAAATTTCAAACCTTGAGCAGATCTAGACTCCCTGTAAAGTAGCACATAAAGGCGTTTATATGAGCCAGACCTTTTACTTGTTCCTCTGCTCTAGTCTCCAGACTTTCTTGTAACTACCCTTCCATCAGATTTATTGTCAAGCTAGTTAAAAAGAAATTGTCGATGGGCTTTTCTATAAATAAAAAATGAGGAAATCCCTTTCTTTTAACATGCATTTCAATTCTCAACTCAAGAACAAGAAGGCAACAATGTTTTCTGTTTTCCATAAAATACAAGTACTTGTAAGAGAACATCCAGCACTTCACTGTATTTTTTATCTCTCCCAAGGTTCTCTGTTTTTCCATAAAATACAAGGCTCTATTCACATAAAAATGAAGGAAAATTAATAGTTTCCTGAAAATTGTTCTTTGACATTTTCTGGTTATACGAAAAATGGCATTCCTTTAATTTTCCATTAACTCATTTTTTCTGGATGCATAGCAATGTGATGAAGGGCCTAATTCGCAACAATTGAGCTCGAACACCCAACCATTTCGGAACAAGGTTACCTCGGGACAAGGCCACCTCAGCCCCAAGGCACTTCGGCATTTAGTCTAGTTCGGAGCTAAAAAGTATCAGTTCGGGGATACCGATCTAGACCACTACGTGACAACCCCGGAAATCTCTCCAACAGACTCCGAATCCCGCGGGACCACACCGCATAATGGCAAGCCTTATCTCCTCCCCGCCCGGTTTGGGAGGAATTGATAAGCTTTATCAGTTGATAGTGTTATCTCCCAGCTAAAGTGGAAACGGATCCCATTGTAACGGAGACCACGGAACCGATCCGCAAAACCCGCGAGGATTCAACTATATGATGTAGCGTGATCTGGCTGCTCCCTACTGGAGGATGATCTAGCTTTCAGTCGGACGACGAGATAGGTAAATCTGCAAGAAAGGATCAAAGAACCCGGGGTGGCTAGCCCGGCGAGGTTGCTCCGATGCTTAAGTTAGTAAGCTGTTGCGAGCTGAATAGTTTTGAGAATGTAGAGGGCTAGAGAGCTAGAGAGTAGAGAAATCACGCATACCTTGTGCCCTTAGGGTTGGAGCCTTTATATAGTTGAGTCCTCGCGGGTTTTGCGGATCGGTTCCGTGGTCTCCGTTACAATGGGATTCATTTCCACTTTAGCTAGGAGATAACACTATCAATTGATAAACCTTATCAATTCCTCTCGAACCAGGCGTGGAGGAGATAAGGCTTGCCGTTATGCGGCGTGGTCCCATGGGATTCAGAGTCTGTTGGAGAGATTTCCGGGGTCGTCACGTAGTGGTCTGGATCAGTATCCCTGAACTAATACTTTTTAGCTCCGAACTGGACTAAATGTCGAAGTGCCTTGGGGCCGAGGTGGCCTTGTCCCGAGGTAACCTTGTTTCGAAGTGGTTGGGTGTTCGAGCTCAACTATTGCGAACTAGGCATGTCAGGCTGAGTTGTCATCTCATAGTCAGGTAGTGTCCGCATGTCCCCTTTTTACTAGGTCAGGCCAAATCACCCTTCATCAATTGCCCCCCACTCCCTGAGCCAAGGGTTTTGACCCGATGTGGGGAGTTCATGACTAGTCCAGGTGGATTTGGCACGAGGTTTAGGCAATTTGTTGGACGAATCATTTGGTCGGACCTGTTTGAACTTCCGGCTCAACCAGCAACAACCTAGGTTGCGTTGGGTGTACGTGCGGATGTCACACTGTTTATGGACTCCGCGGACGTCAAAAACACACTCAACTGATTTCGTCCTCGGGCGTTGTGCAATCTATTTTCATGAGAGCCGTTGGATCGAGTAGGTCTCAGTCGTTGATCGCCTTGTGGTGAACTATAAATAGGGGGCCGAGGGACCCCTCTTCTTTGCCAAAAAATCTTGTGATTGAGCTCTCCCGAGGTCGCGTTGGAGTCCTTCAGCTCGCTACTTTCTTCATTGTATTCCGAGGTCGTTTTCCTTTGGTGAGTTCGTCTTTTCTTAGTTTGTTGTCCTTTCCTGTTTTAACATGTCTAGCGCTAGCATAAATAGGCTCCTTACCGATTCTAGCGAGCTCGAGGGTGCCGAGGTGCAATCCTCGGCTCCTACTGGCGAAGTCAGCTCCTCGCTAGGTAGTTCTCCCCTTTGCCCCTTAGAGGAAAACTCTTTATCCAAAGTTGGGCCGTCTCAGCCTGAGGAGCCCGAAGCTCGGAAGGAGGAACCGACCTTTAGAGAGGAGGTCCCATCTTCTTCTCGGGGTCGGGATCCAATGACTTCGGGCCTTCCACCATGACCTCAGACAGGCTGCTGTATTTGGTAGCTTGTTATCGTCTTTCTGACAACCTAGTTTTTAGTATTCCTTTAGGTCAGTACCCCTGGGTTCATGGTCACATGAGCTCGCGGTTTTCAAAGAGCAATTCGTAGTCGGGCTGCGCTTCCCACTCCACCCTTTTATTGTAGAAATAATCAAGGCTTTTGACATCACCATCGACCAATTTCACCCGAACTCCATCCGAACTATAGTAGGTACTATCTCCTTGTTCCACGAGTACAACCGACCTTTGTCCTTAGATGTCTTTAGCTCGATCTGCTTAATCAAAAAGAACTCTGCTTGTTTGCGCAGGGAAGTCCGACAAAGCTACTACATCTCTCCTCGGCCCGGGTTCAAAATTCTATTCGGCAGCTCGAACAAAGTACCGGCCTAGAAGAGAAGATATTTTTTTGTTCGGAACCCTGAGGGATGGCCCTTCCCTACTCACTGGAGGGTGGCTATCAAAGACCCCGGGGTAAGCTTAGATGCGGAGACTAGGGCGGTCATTAACTCCTAGAGGGACCTCGGCCTAGAGATAAGAGGTTTCTTGGTCGAGGAGAAGCTAGTGCAAGCTGGGTTGAGCCCTCCTAGTAGGCCTCCACCTTGGTACTCTTACTTTGGATATTCTTTAGTTCGTGACTAATCTTTTCTTTTCCTTTTGTAGTAGCCATGCCGGAGGTCGATGTAGAGAACCTTCTAAAGAGCTTCCAGAGGGGAAAGAAGAGGAAGGCCTCAAAGAAGGCTCGCCGAGAGGCTGGTCCTTTTGCCCTTGTTTCGCCCGAGGTCGCTGCATCGGAGCCGATCTCTGCCGAGCTTCTGGAGGAGGAAGTCCGTCCTCAACCTCCCATTGTGGATCTAGACGAAGGCGCTCCGCCTCACGAACCGGGGAGCTCTTCCGTGCTCGAGCCCCAGCTCCCGAATGAAAGTATAATGACCCCTCGGCTCGGGCTCCTTAAGAGTGAGGATGCCGTTTTTCCTGCCGAGGTCGCGGAGTGGGCCAACATGCCTACAAGTCAGCTCGGAGGTCGGGCTGCCAGCTATTGCGTGGTAGTGAGTATTCTTACTTTGCACTTCGTTTCCTTGTTTGTTTTTTAAGTGTACTTACCTCTACTTCTTTTGATAGGTGAACTCTGCCATTCATTCATTGGTTTACTAGTCCGAGATCTGCCTGAAGCAAGCTCAGGATGCCGAGGAGAAGGCACGAAAACTCTACCACGAGCTTGACATAGCTCGGGGTGAGGTTCTTCGGGCTAAGAAGGGAGCTCGGAGCAACATGAATTGATCCTGGCACTGACTGGGGAGAAGAGGAAGATTTAGCGGGAGAACGAAAACCTTGAAGCGATGATCCGAGAGCGCACCGAGATCTTTGAGACCGCCAATCAAGAGGCACGAGCTAAAGAGAGGGAGCACGCCATCGAAAACTTCAAGGAGTCTCCGGAGTTCCACAACCTCCAAGTTGAATACGGATCGAGCTCTTACCGGTCCGGCTTCAAGTTATGTAAGTACTTGATGAGGAAAAAGTTTCCCGAACTGGACCTTAGAGTCGTTTCTATGTCTGACCTTACTCCTGAGGTGGCGAAGGCGGCGAACAAAGAGCCCGGCTCCTCTGAGGAGGAAAGCAATGATGAAGTCCCCGAGGTGGGCCCATCAAGTCGAGAGGATGCGGAGGAGGAGCATATGGAGACCAACCTGCCTGGCAGTCTGAATGCATGGTCCTTACCTTTTTCCTTGGACCCTTTTTAATGTACACCCCAGCCTCTGAGGTCGGGTTATAATGAAAGTTTTTTGCTTTTTGTTTCTTTTGTACTCAATCATTTTATATTAAATAACTCCCGAACTGGCAAACTAAACCAGGTAGGAGTAGAAATGTGTAGGTTACCCCGAACTGTTGAGCTACCGAGCTGGACTGCAAGTAGGGATAACTGACATAAAATTTTTCTTAGTGTAGGTTACCCCGAACTACCGAGCTAAGGAGCTAGACTAGGAGTAGGGGTAACTTCGCATAATGTACGCCGAGGTGAGTGGACATTGTAAGGTATATACCTGACTTTTTTGTGCACGGGCTACTCGCTTAGGTGTCAGTTGTCCCTTAGGGCTAGTGGGCTCAACATGTTGTTATATGCCGAGGTGGGCTATACATCATAGGATTTATACCCAAACTGTCTATGCCTTAGGCATGGGGGTTGATTTGTGCCGAAGAGGTGACTGAGACTTGTCTGCCCATGCTGAAGAGGCGACTAGAACTTGTCTGTAGTGCCGAGGTCATATATCAGCTCGGCATATAGCCCTTGGGCTTTTGGGAATGACTCGCAGTCCTCTCTCCAGTTCAGTGATCACACGTAGTATCTTCTTAGGTTGCCGACGTTCCACGCTCGAGAAACTTGTTTCCCTTCCAAGGTCTCGAGCTCGTACGTACCTTCCCTGAATACTCATCTTACTCGGTACGGACCTTCCTACTTCGGTCCAAGCTTACCAACACCGGGCTCAGGTACCATAACCTTTCGAAGAACCAGGTTGTCGACACGGAAGTGTCGCTTTTTAACCCAGGCATTATAGTACCAAACTACTCTCTGTTGGTAGGCTGTAGTCCGGATGTATGCTAGGTCTTGTACTTCTTCCACCAGGTCTAGGTTATTACGGAGCTCGTCATTATTTTCTTCCTCGTCGTAGGCCTCCAAGCGTAGTGTAGGCACCTCGATTTCAGCTGGGATCATTGCTTCCGTGTCGTAAGTGAGAATGTAGGGAGTCTCACCTGTGGCAGTCTTGATGGTGGTCCGGTAGGCCCATAACACACTGGGCAGTTCGTCTACCCACAGTCCTTTGGCTCGGGCTAAGCGAGCTTTCAGTCCATGGAGTATGTCTCTGTTGGTGACTTCCGCTTGCCTATTCGCCTGGGGGTGTGCCACCGAGGTGAAGTTTTGTTGTATTCCCATCTCGGCACACCAATTTTGAAACTTGATGTCCATGAATTGCTTCCCGTTGTTAGAGATGAGTACCCGACGTAGCCCAAAGCGACATACTATGTTCCTCTAGAAGAAGTATTGTATGTTGTGGGCCGTGATCGTCGTTAGGGGTTCTGCTTCTACCCACTTCGTAAAATAGTCCACTGCTACGACCAGAAACCTCCTCTGTCCTGTCGCAGGCGGGAATGGGCCAAGTATGTCGATTCTCTACTGTACGAAGGGCCATGGGCTGGTGAGGTATTTGAGGTCGGCAGCAAGTTGGTGGTAGATGTTGGCGTAAATCCCCCCACACTTAGCTTTTGCTCGTCCTCGAGCAAAACTCGAATTCACTTTCTTAAAAACACCAAGGTTACAATGCCATCAACAGAGAACAACTAAGCTCTTCAATACTCATAACACATCATGAACAAACATTCTTAACAACTTTCAATTACTTAGTAAGCATTTTCACTCGAAGATGAAATAAACTAAATACGTAGACCCTCACGGAAATAAACACTCAACTCTCATGTTTGAAGGGTATGTGTTTCGCTCAAATTCATTTCAATGGAAAAGATCTACCATAGGCTTGCATATCTTCTCATTCTCCACCACTGGGATCACATGCATAACACGAATCAAAAGGACTTTTCAAGGGTTGTAATGGGGCTTAGGATTAAGGTGGAAAATATTTGGGAATGTAGCTCAAAGCCATTGAAACTAGTGGAACAAAACTGAATCAGCTAAAACTCGAATGTATAAGACATGTCAAACAAATCACTCCATTCAGCAACTTCTTCAATTTTGCTTTAATACATTTAAACCGTGTAAAATTCCTGCATTGGAAAAGAGATCGTTCAAATGTACACTTTTTGTTTGCAGCAGGGAACAATCCTTCACAATAGCTTCCACCTTTGTATGTATAAGCAGCCCCCTTTTTTTCTTGGAATTTTAGGAGGGGCATGAATAGTTTGTAACACCAAAAGCAATTTCCTTCTTCCCTTCCTTTCATCTTTACCCCCTTTTTATTGTTTTTTTTCAAAGCATATCAATCATTGGAACTCGTGAATTGAGAATGAAAACATGTTCCATTTCATCATTCATAACCATACCACGAATTCAAACACCCCCACTTGAAACTTGCACATCCATACATATCATAATGATGAATAATGCTCCACTAGTTCAACGGCTTGGGTAAGGGTACTATCTCTTTTTTTTCGGGTTTAAAGCTTGTAACATCGGTTCACAATGAACGACAAAGGTCAATAAAACTCAAAGGGGTTCAACAAAGGGGTATCACAAGGTAGGCTATTTGGCTTATGTAGCTTATAACAAAAAAAAGGCCTTAATCATGTTCATGCATGCTTGTGTCAATGTGATCTTGAAGAGAATCAAGGCAAGTTCGAGAGAAACAAATCCATAGAAGAATATCTCACATAAAAGAAAATAGTGAGACTGATATGAATGTGTCAGTCTGAAGGCTCAAAATCTCACCAGCTTTCGTCTACTAAATTTAGTCACTACCATTCTCAAGGAAAATAACTAGACTAATTAATTCTAAGTTGGAAGATTGCCTATCCAATCATGTTATGAGCTTTTCAAGCTGAATTGAATCTTGCTCATGGCATACACAACCTAAAAAAACCGCAAAAACAAAGAGCAAAACTATTTTTTTTTTCAAAAAAAAAATGCAGAATTAAAACACAACCTAAATCCCCTCCCCCACACTTAAAACTTAAATTGTCCCCAATGTAAGGTGAAATGCAAAGAGAAGGCAAAAACAACTAAAACATAAACGCGAAAAATAAGAAGAAAAAGAAAAAACAAACTTCCCTTTTTTCAATCAATATAAACCAGATCCTCAAGGTCCAATTGTTCTACATTCTCTACTTGGAAGCCTTCATAGAAATGCTTGAGTCTATAGCCATTCACCTTAAACGCTTCGGAAGTTGCTAGACTTTGAATTTCAACTGCACCATGAGGAAAAACATTAGTAACAACAAAGGGTCCATTCCAACGAGAATGCAACTTACCTGGAAACAGACGAAGCCGTGAATGGTAAAGAAGGACTTTTTAACCAACTTTAAACTCCTTCCTAGAGATCATCTTGTCATGAAAAGCCTTCGTCTTTTCCTTGCAAATTCTTGCACTTTCATAGGCATCATTGCGAATTTCCTCTAACTCTTGTGGTTGTAACTTCCTGTGCTTTCCCCTTTCATCCATCATGGGTGGGTTCAGCCTTCTTTGTGGTTGATAGGAAGGTTTTGCTCCCTCTTCAAGTAGGATATGATGCATGCATTTAGATGGGCTGATTCCTTCAATATCCGCAATCGTCCATCCAATATCCATCTTATGCTCCTTAAGGACATGTACAAGCTTTTCTTCTTGTGGTGCGATAAGGTTATTAGAGATGATTACTAGTAACGTCTCTCCGTCTCCAAGAAACACGTACTTGAGGTGACTGGGGAGAGGCTTCAACTCTGGAATAGGGGCCTGCAAAACAGAGGGTAAAGGTCTCTTGTCAGGAATTGGTAACATAATACAAGGAACATTACCTGACTGTTGTAACTCCGGAGAATCATCAATTCTGCAATAGTTTCCTGCAAATCAGCACTCAACATCGACTCCTCTTTCTCAAGATGCTTACTAATGAAAATTTCCAATCCATCCTTCCCATCAAGTTCAAAAACTTCATATGCTAAAGAATCAACCACATCAACAGAATGAACAAGATTATCATCAGCATGATATTTCATGGCATCATAAATATTAAACTTAACAATTTTACCATCAACTTCCATGGTGAGTGTGCCACTATGAACATCTATCTTAGTCTTGGATGTCTTTAAGAATGGTCTTCCTAACAAAATAGGAGTGGTTTGATCACCATTATCCATATCAAGCATGTAGAAATGAGTAGGAAAAACCAAATCATTAACTTGCACAAGAACATCCTCAACTACACCCTTAGGATAGATATTAGATTTATCAGCCAATTGAATCACAACACTAGTTTTACTCAAAGGTCAAAGTTTCAACGAAGCATATATAGAATATGACATGACATTGATAGAAGCTCCTAAGTCTAGCATGGCCTTCTCAATTCTAGTGTTACCTATCATGCAAGGGATAGTAAACATACCTGGATCTTTGCACTTTACAGGGAGTTTTGTTTGAATGACTACAAAAACATTCTCCCCTACTCTCACCTTCTCACATCCTTTCAGTTTCTATTTCCTCTTATGTGTACAAAGTTCTTTCAGGAATTTAGCATAACGAGGTACTTGTTCAATAGCATCAAAAAGGGGAATATTTACCTCGCATCTATGAAAAGTCTCATAAAAATCTTTAAATTGCTCATCTTTTCTAGATTCTGCTAAAGGCTGAGGGAAATGAGGTATCGGTTTATAATCAAGAAGAGGTGGAAACTTACGCTTGGGTACGTCATCGTCATTGGGAATGATGTTTTTCTCGTTTTCTTGCTTCGACGATGCAGGGGCTGCCTTTGCTGGAATCTCAACTTCTTCACCACTTCTCAAAACGATTGCACTTACATTTTCTTTTGGATTTACTATCGTTTGAGAAGGTAATTTCCCCGAACTTTGTGCCTCTAACTGACTAATTGCGGTTGCCATCTGGCCCATCTGATTGTCCAAACGTTAGATACTAGCCCTCACCTCTTGTTGAAATTGCAAAATATTAGTGGCAAGAGATTTAACAATATCTTCTAAAGGCATACCAAAAGTAGAAGTTTGGCCCGGCTGTTGCCTAGGGGGGTACGGCTGATATTGCGGGAAACTTGGGTGGTTTTGTGGATTCCCATAGCTGAGATTGGGGTGATCCCTCCATCCCGGATTATATGTGCTTGAATAGGGATCATACTTCCTTTGCGGTTGCCCCGGAAAACCACTTGCCGCATTCACTTGTTCAATGGGTTCCTCTTGAAGAGTTGGGTACATATCGGTTGGATACCCTACTACTGGACAAATCCCACAAGCCTTCGCCGTTTGCATATTACCTATAGCCATTTGACAAACAAGAGAAGTTAGACTCGCAATTTGTTGTTCAAGGGAAGGGATATTTACCTCATTAACATGCTTTGATGGAGGGTCAAGCCGAGTGCCAAATTGTTCAGAATTGGCCGCCATATTTGCAATCAAGTTTCTCGCGGCCTCGGGAGTTTTATCCACTAAAGCTCCTCCACTAGCAGCATCAATCATGCTTCTATCAGTGGGTTGAAGATCCTCATACAAATACTGGATGAGTAGTTGCTCGCTGATTTGGTGATGGGGGCAGCTTGCACATAATTTCTTAAAATGTTCCCAGTACTCATGTAGGGACTCCCCGTTGTACTACCTTACACCACAAATTTCTTTTCTAATGTTGGCCGCCCTTGAAGCTGGGAAGTACTTCTCTAAAAATAACCTCTTCATCTCGTTTCATGTGGTAATACTCCCGAAGGGTAGATAATAGAGTCAACCCTTAGCCGAATCCTTCAAAGAAAACGGAAAGGCTCTTAATTTAGTTTGTTTTTCAGTCACCCTCGTGGGTTTCATACTCGTGCATACCACATGAAGTTCCTTTAGATGCTTGTGAGGATTTTCACCTGCAAGACCATGAAAAGTGGGCAAGAGATGTATCAGTCTAGATTTTAATTCGAATGTAGCATTAGCATCTAAAGCAGGAAACGTTGTGCAAAAGGATTGTTGATTCAAATCAGGGGCGGCAAGCTATTTCAAAGTCCGATTTCCAGCCATGATTTCCTCCTCTCTCAAATCAAAACCGCTAACAGATAGGGAATCAAGAGCTGGATCGTTCTCTTCAGAAATACTCCGAGCTTCCCTCCTTAACCTGCGCAAAGTTCCCTCTATTTCTGGATCGTACTACAAATCACCTTGCTTAGAAAATCGAGTTACAGGCATAAATCAAGGAAACCCTAATAAAACATGAACGACATATCATAAAAAAAATCTAGAGTGATGAGAATAAATAAATAAATAAATAAATAAAACAGAAAAATTCTATGCTAAAACACAAACAATCAAAGTGATCTCTCTTTTTCTTTCAAAAATTTCAAGACCGAAATAATAATCACAAGAAGCAAAAAAACCGACTAGAAAAACTCCCCGACAATGGTGCCAAAATTTGGTGTGCTGTCGGAGGCACCCAAAAATAAAACCTATACTCCCAAAAACAAATGCAGAAGTGCGAATAAGGATCGTTCCCACAGAGAGTATCTAGCCTAATTTTTGTGCTGTGTGAACAAAATGGAGGGGGGTTTTGAGTATAACAAAAACTAGAATTAAAAAGAAAGAAAATCAAATGAGAAATAATGCAAATCAAAGTACTGAAATTAATCAAAAGAACGAGTCTTGGTCTAAGTCAACATCCACCATCGGAATTTCACTACTGATCATCGATGCAAAAATATATCAATTCACACTTTGAATATTCACCGTAGGAATTATTTTCCTATCTCTCTTTTTTGCAGTTAATTAGAGAACAAGCGATCTACTTAACCCTTACTACTAAACAACCTGAAACAAGCTTTCAAGATTTAATCCAGTAGCAGCCTTAAGAATTGGAGATCGATGAAGTTAAACAACACAAGCACAAGCGGTTGCATTTAATTCAGTTGAGTGTTCCTCCTAAGATCTAATAATTTCTGATGCAGCAAATCATTAAACCCTACTTGCTTCGCAGATTAGAGGGATCAAACAATTACGGATCTGATATCTAACCTAGCAGTAGATTGCTACGAATAATAAACTAGTAGGCCTCCTAGCAATCAGACGAAACAATCATGAACATGAACATAGAAGAACATTCGATATTCAAAGCATAAATCAAACAGTAAAAATCAAATTAGATCTCACAGTTTGCTGATTTTGAGGCTTCTGTTTCCTTTGACCAAGTATCAAAAATTAGCCACGCATGGTCATGGTGAAAACTCAAGAAAGAATTGGAGAGGAAGAAGAGAGGTGCGGCAACTCAAGTCTGATTTTTTTTTCTCTTCTCTTCTTTTCTTCTCTATACTTCCCCTTCCCTAAGAGAAGCCTACAAAATCTCCTAAAATTTCTCTAGATAACAGTCTCCAAGTCTGACTTATCAAGAAAAATATAAAAAATAAGATAACACAAAGTTCTATTGTAAGTGGGAGAGTGGTGATTTCCGCATAAGAAAACTTGCAGGTTAAGGAACGTTTCCAGCACGTCAGCAGTGTGGTTGCAGCTACTTTGCGCCCGATTTCGATCTCGATTCAGATAGTATCTATCAAAATTTAAAACATGAAAGTTGTAGAGATTTTCCTTATCGTTCCAACGCATCTTTAATCGTCTCAATATGAGTTCAGATGAGAGAGTTATGCACAAATTACGACTTGGTGCCGAAACTGTCCAAAATTGCCCAATTAGTTCCATTTTTCACTTAAAGCCTCCATTTGTGCCCTAAATCAAAATATAAGAATAATGACTCCATTTAGGCACTAAATAAGTATAAAATGCTAAACATTAAGGGAGAAAAATATTATATTTTTCATTCTCCTAAGCGTGCGTCTGACACTTGTCGCACTTCTTGACGAGCTCGAGTGCGTCTGCCTTCATCATGGGCCAGTAATAACCTTGTCGTAGTGCCTTCTGGGCGAGAGCCCTGCCCCCCAAGTGTCCGCCACACAAGCCTTCATGGGTGTCATGGAGAACGAGCTTGGCCTCTGAGGGTCGCAAGCAACGCAAGTAAGGGAGCGTCAAAGATCTCCTGTATAGTCGTCCGTCTACCCTTCGGGCCACATTGCGTTTTGCAGGGAGGTTCCCATGAAGCAGATAAGTCACGAGCGGGTCAATCCAGCTCAGCTCTGCTTGTGCTACATGAGCGACCTCTCCTGCCCCCCCCCCCCCCCCCCCCGAGAATGCTAGGCCGAGGTAAGTCCTCTATGTACACGATCCGCATGGTGTTGCTGCTTGTGCTAGCTAATCGGGACAAAGCGTCGACCTCAGCGTTCTCCGATCTCAGGATCTTCTTGATGAAATAGGAGATGAAGCCACGCAGTATCTCCCTGACTTTGGCTAAATAGGTTGCCATGGTGGGGTCGCGGGCTTCATATTCACCGCTGACTTGGTTGACCACAAGCTGGGAATCGCTGCATATGACAAGATGCTTGACCTTAATTTCCTTTGCTAGAGTGAGCCCGACGACTAATGCTTCGTACTTTGCTTCGTTGTTCAATGCTGCGAACCCGAACTGGAGCGTGTATTCCAGCTTTACCCTGCTTGGACCGTAGAGAATCATCCTTGCACCGCTTCCTTGTTGGTTGGACGAGCCGTCAGCGTGGAGGATCCAGGGCTCCTCATCCCAGGTTGGACCTAATCCAACTGGGATTGGTGCCACACTGGTTGAAGCTTCCGTCGTGTGCTCGAGCTCGGCCAAATCGGGAATTGCAGTACGAAACATACATTCTGCCACGAAATCGGCCAAGGCTTGGGCTTTAATCATCGTCCGAGGTTCGTATCGGATATCGTACTCGCTGAGTTCTATAGCCCACTTTGTCAATCTGCCAGACACCTCGGGCTTAAGCAAGATCTGCCTTAGAGGCTTGTTGGTGAGGATGACGACGATGTGGGCTTGGAAGTATGGACGAAGCTTCCGAGCTGCTATGACTAGCGCGTACGCCAGTTTCTCGATCTCTGGATACCTTGTTTTAGCATCCTGCAAAACCTTGCTAACATAGTAGATGGGTCGTTGGAGCCGATCTACCTCTTTTATCAGTACCGAGCTGACCACCTCGTCACTCGCGGAGAGGTACAACTTTAAAATATCCCCTTCCTTGGGTCGGGTCAAAACCGGGGTACTAGCTAAGAAAGGCAGGCAGCAATCTGCCGACTTAGACATAAAATGGCTCAGAGCAGTGAGGTGGTCTCATTTCTAAGATGGCCTTTATTTTTTCTGGGTTGGCTTCGATGCCACGTTGATTGACTATATAGCCCAAGAATTTACCCAAGGTGACCCCGAAGACACACTTGTTGGGATTTAATTTCATGTTATACTTTTGTAAAATTTCGAAAATATTTTGCAAATCATTTAATAAAAATTTTGAAAATTGGGTCTTAACGACCATATCATCTACATAACATTCAACTTTATTGCCAATTAACAGCTCAAAAATCTTGTTTACAAGTCTTTGAAAAGTTGCCCTGGCATTCTTTAGTCCGAAGGGCATAACTTTATAGCAATACAATCCGAGCTCGGTTATAAAGGTCATTTTTTCTTTATGGGCTAGGTCCATCCTGATCTGGTTGTAACCCGAGTATGCATCCAGAATGCTCAGCAACTCATGCCCTGAGGTCGCGTCCACTAGGTAGTTGATCTTGGGCAGCAGGAAACAATCTTTTGGGCAGGCTCTATTCAGGTCGGTATAATCGATGCACATGCGCCATTTACCCTTTTTCGCCGTTGTGAGTCTCATCGTTGGTTCTAGATCGGGAATCTACAGGCAGGTGACATTGAAGCGCTTGATGTAGCTTCTAATGGATTCACCTTCTCTTTGAACTACATTAAGGAGACTCTCCTGGGACCTCAGACACTTCTTTCTGGTGATGAAGTGCGAGGTGAATAACTCCACGAACTGCGCCCAACTCTTGATTGATCCTGGCGCGAGGTTCTGATACCATGTGCGAGCTACTCCTTTGAATGTGGTGGAGAAAGCCACGCACATTCAAGACTCGTCAGCCCCAGATAGATGCATCTGGGACTGGAAGGAGTCCACGTGGTCGTTAGGATCAAAAGATCCGTCATACTTATCGAGGGGAGGCATCTTGAAGTCTTTGGGCATTGGGGTCGCCCAGAGCTCGAGAGATAGAGGGGACGACCCGGAGAGTAGAGGAGCGGTCTTTGTAGCTACTGAGCTCGCCTCTTCTTTACCTTTAATTTGTTCCTGCTAGTTTGGCCTCGCGAGCTGACTATTCTGAGCTGAAGTTCGGCATGCCTTGCGACGCTTTCGCTGATGCTTCTTCATCGGCTCTGCATTGGTGTTGCTAACCTCTAGATGGTCTGGTACTGCTCTATTGCGAGGTATCTCTTGGTTCCTTGGGTTTTGAGGCTGACTGTCGCGGATAGAAGGGCCTTGCCTTGAGTTCGCGGCCAGAACCCCGAACTGGTTACCTGTGAGCAATCCACCTTCTTGTTGCGAACGCCGAGAAAGAGTAGCTCTATTGGGCTGAGTGTCCCCGGACCTGTTTAATACACCCTTGCCATAAAGATGTATCAATACTTTAAACCATAATATCGCTTAAGGGTCAAGTTGGGTCGGCCCGATTTAACATTTACACTGTTTTGGATTCGGGTTTCAAATTGGACCTATTGAAATGTTTACAAAATCCCAACCTTAACCCGGAAAAGTTGCACCCCTAATGAACGCTGCATATTTTTTTGTTGAAGCTTTAGGACTAAATCATCAATACTGCTACCTATATTCCTCTCTCCACCCTTTCAGCCATCAAAATCTTTCTACTTATTCATAACATGAGATGAAATATATCTTCCTACATATCTTCTAGCTAGGTATCCATTTGATAAGTTCTTTGTGTGCAGATGTGCCAAATCTTAGGTTCATATCCGATCAACGTTGGATAAGGTAAGGATGCAATATAGATAAGCATTTGAGATCAAGTTATATTACTTTGAGAATAAAGCTGCAAATGGCATCTGCTTCTTCGATTTCAAATTCGAATTCGATTCATTTATAATTGGATCAAATATGAATCTATCCCCTATGCAATCTAATATAATTATATATATATAGTTGAAGTTTGTCTTAATGTTGTATTTTCAGTAATTTGTCATATGTTTAAGTTTTATACAAATAATTGTTAATTTATTTTGTTCATAAAATATAATATTAAAGTCATTTTTAATTTATCTTATTAGTAATATATAATATTTTGGTCATTTTTAATCTAATTTATTTATACTATTTAATATCCCATTATAACCTGAATTAGATTCAAATCCGTTAGATATCCAATACATCATCCCTTTTGAATTCGGATGTAAGCAAATCAAATTTGAATATGCCTATATCCGATTTGATCGCCGGATCCGTTTGCAGCCCTATTTGAGAAATAATAAAATGGATTTGAAAAAAAAAAGTAAGTGGTAGCCCATGTTATGCGTGCTATGTATGCACGTAATATGGCTCACCATGCATGAACGCGTTTGAAACGCGTCCCCTAGTCTTTAGGACTGATCCTCGTCGATATCTACTATCTGTTGGAGATAGGTTTTGTTACAGATAATTGATCTTATCTTTGGATCAATATATATCCAAAGTGTACATATCCTTTACTATATATATCCAATGAATAAACTCAACTGATCTTATCTTTGGATCGGATTTCTCTCCCTTGAGTTAGTGTTTACCAAAAACAAATGAAAAGGCTCAATCCAATCTATCTAGTAGAAACATTTAAATAAATTCTTAAAAGCACCGAAAGCAAATTTTGCTTTCTTTCGGAAGCGTACTTTACAAATAGAAACAATCTTCGAAAAAGCGAGTCTGATAACTATTCTTACACAGAATGAAAAATGCTTGGGGCCCATTTGGTTCGTAGTCGGAATTAGAATCGAAATTGGAATGGTCCATTCCCATAATCTGTTTGGTTCAGACAGGAATGGAAATGAGAATTAAAATCAACTTGAATAAGATTTCATTTTCATGGAAGGGCCAGGGAATGGCCATTCCCTCAAATGAGGGAATGCCATTCTAACAGAAATGGAAATGGAAATCCAATTCCGTCCAACCAAACAGTTGGAATCAAAATATTCCTGCAAAACAAACAGACCCTTAATCCAATTTTAAATACAAATTAAAAGACAGTGTTGCAGAGAGATCGTGAGCAGTTTATGGGGTGGTATGGGTATTATTATATTTGAAAAATGACAAGCAAATCTGGTTAAGTCATGGCAATACGTCCTCCAATGTGACATAGAGGATGGTTTTGTTTGCTCAAGTTCTCTCTGCAACAAAACTCCAAGTAAAAAAAAAAAAAAAAAAAAAAAAACTTCAGAAAAGCTCATCCAAATTCCAAACAGTGCATAATCTTTTTTACCATTGTTCAAGTGATCTTTGATGTCCCCCTTGACCATGTGGGGTTTCGTAGCTTATAAAATCTGATGATCGTCGTTTCAAAGTTTTCATTGTCTAACCTGTCTGTTGGATTTGTCAGACTGCCCAATATTATGCTTTTCCTGGATCAGTTTTGGATTGGACCATCTAAACCAAAATCAATTTGGATGAATTGAACAGACGGATAAGACACAATAAATTAGATCAAGGTAGACTTAGTGGTGTAAAGTATTTATTGAATTGAATTGGACCTGATCCATCTATAATGGATTTATATATACATTATTTGTTGATGACCCAGTAATTAACATAGTCACTTAGCATCCCTCCAAAAATGGAGACATGAGATGAAATCCACAGAAGTGCAAGGTCTCCGGGGTAACATCACTGGACGGACCCTCATGTGCACCCTGCTCTGTCCCCACCCGTGAATCCCCTGTAACGTGTAATATGTAATATCAACAAGAGAATCATACCATAGTAGGAACACATACCTGCAGCTTGAGCAACAAATGCCCAGCCAAAGAAAAAGCTCCAGCAACAAATTGTCTTGTTTTGCATCAATTGTTTGATCTAGCAAGCATAGGCTATGGGCTTTCCATCTTTAACATGCCAAATGCCAACTACTACGTTTTGATGTAATTTTTGGGCCTACTTGTGATGATGGTTTGAGCAGTGCTAGTACATGTATTTTCCTCCTTGGCATTATTGGCACTGTATAAGCATTTTAGGTTCTAGCTATAACTATTTGCTTGTTTCTTCCATTGGGACCTATGTTGGGGTTGTTCTGAGCAGAGGAGTAGACTCACTTTTTTATTTTCTCACTCGTTGTTGGGCCAATGCAACAGAGGACAAAGGAATCTCCATTTCCACAAGGAGGCAAAAGCAAAGCCATTTTGAGCCAAGCTGTTTTTGTTGGGGTCATTCATCTATATAATCCATTACAACAAGTTATACATCAAATTCGCCCTTTCGACGTTCCTAAGTTTAGACATTTCCGAAGCCTCCCCCCTCCCATAATCATTTTCCTTTGACCCAAATCTCAAGGGAAATAATAGCTTTCTGCACATAGATGGAGTCACGTGATTACAACCAGAGATGATCAAGGTCCCGTTTGGGTTGCAGAAATAGGGGTATGGAATCTCCGATTCCAACTAACTGTTTGGTTGAGTGAAATTAGAATCCTATTCCCATTCCTGGTGGAATGACATTCCCCCGTTTAAGGGAATGACCATTCCCTCTCCCTCCCTAGGGAATCAAATCCCATTCCAGCTGAATTCGATTCTAAAGCATTTATCACTAATTTATGAATATTTTATTAATAATTTGTTATTTTATTATTATTTCTTATTAGTTTATTAATTTTTGTTAATTTTGTTTATTATTTTAAAATTAATTTATTATTATTGAATAATTGATGTGCATGTTAGTATTTTATTATTATTTTAATTATATTATATTAATATTTTATTTCTACTTAATTATTATTATTATTCAATAAATAATAGTTTTGCCTTTTATTATTACTTTGTTATTATTATTTTATTAGTAATTAATAATTAATATTTTAGTATTTATTATTTAATTGTTAATGTATTATTATTATATCGTATTAATATTTTATTTAATTGTTAATTTATTATTTTTTACTTTAAGTATATCATATTAATATTTTATTTATACTTTATTATTATTATTATTATTATTATCATCTTTGTTTGTTATTATTAATTTATTAATATTTTATTATAGTACTATTGTTTTATTACTATTTTACTAATATTTTGGTAATATTAGGATTTGAAGGGCTTTTTGTCTTGAGTTCTTTACTTCTTGACAGAGACACTGGAATGGGAATCCCATTTCCTAGGGGTGGGGGTTTGGAATATCAGAATCCCATTCTTGCCAAACAAATAAAGCCATTCTGATTCTGATTTCATGCACCTATTTTGGGAAACCAAGAAGACCCTAAGGTTGTGTTTGATTTGAAAGAAAAAAGTGGAAAAAGGATGGGAAAAGTAAGGAAATTTTTAGCTTTTCCTATCTTTCCTTTCCTTTCCGTACCTTTTCCTTCAAACCAAGAGTTTGTGTAGATCAAGCGTAGGAGATGAATAGATGATAAATGTGGTATTTGATGCATCTTTCAATTTATGGGAAGCTCAAAAAACCAAAAAATGTTTTTTAATATCGCACAGATCGAAAAATCTGAAGAAGAAAAATGAAAATCGGGAAGCTTCAAATGAAGCTTCAACTGTTTTTAACAGCCCAGTAAACCTCAGCACAAACCAAAAAGTCTTGATATTTAAAGACAATACCCAAAATGCTTAACGCGTCTTTGAAAGATCTACCTATAAAGACTTGCCAAATAGCCTCAAGTGTTTACTGTATCATTATAAAAAATTGAAAACAATTATTATTTCCAATCTTATTATGAGTCTTATGACTTATAAGGCATTATCAGAATCCATACTCGCCACATGTAAAAAGTGAAAAAAAAAAGGATAACTGTTTCATAATTAAGGGTCTGTTTGGTTTGAGGGAATAGGACCCTGGAATTGGAATCGGAATGGGTCCGGATGTTTGGTCGACCAGAATGGGAATGAGGAATCAAACCTGACCCCCTCCCTCGGAATGTGATTCCCGTTCTGCTATTAGTTTTTATTTTTTTCTTTTTGGACAAAAATCCCCTCCAATCCAACATGCGATTGAGTTGCGATGAGAAGGAATAATCCTATGCCGTTGATGTTACTGTCGTCAACCCCATTTTCGGTGAGGAGGTCGATCTCTTCTCTCTTTCCTCTCTCTTCTTCTTCTTCTTCTCACATTCCCTCCCTCCTGTCCTTGCCGATGCAATGGTCGTTGTAGCAGTAGATTGGACCGAAATCCCTCTCTTCTGATCTCTCTTCCCTCATTTTCCTTTCTCATTCTCCCATTTCTCTTATTTTTTCCTGATTTCCTTTATCATTCCTATCACTCTTTTGGTGAGTAAAGCACGGCATTTATGAATACTTGTTCATCATCTTCCCCAACAAGACGACAATCCAGTAGCGGCGCGAATCCAGTTTTCCTGCATATATTCAGCGATTTTCGCCGTTTTTGGGTTTACTCTTGTCTACCATCGGTTTCGTCAGTTTCCAAGGATTCCCATGTTATTGTTCTTTGTCACATGCTAAGAAAAACCATCTATAACGAAAATTGCTCGAGAGAATCCATTTTTCTTCCAAATTTCAAGTAGAGTCCACACCAATGAGGTTGTCTACTCCTGTGAATTGCCCCCATCCACATTCCTGATTGTCATTGTGGCTCACAACAAACAACTTAAGGTGAAAAATCAATTGAAACTCATCCTTGCTGCATCGATCAAGTCTAGGCCAAATCCCAACTTAGGTAAATACGACTTTCATTGCATTTTACTTAGATTTTTTTTTTTGAATTTTCTGAATTTGTTGTTTTTTTCTGAATTTTGAGTATTTTCATGCTTTTTTTCTGAATTTTCTGCAAAAGTATTGTAATTTTTGTATTTTTCTGCAAAATTTCTGCATTTTTGGTATTTTCATGCATTTTTTGCTTTTTTATTTTTATTAGGAACAAAAATGGAAATCATGGCTAATTTCGATTCTAACCTCTTGATAAATCAAACAGCATCTATCGGAATCCGATTCCGATTCCTGTTTGAACCAAACAAATAGGGGAAATAAACCATTCCGATTCCGATTCTAAGGAATTCCCATTCCGATTCTGATCACGAACCAAGCAGACCCTAAGAAATCTATCCTTTGCCGATCGAATTTTAGGAAATGAGAGAGAAAACGTCAATCATCACATATTCAAATCTTGGGGGTTCGACAAGGCTGTCTTTGATTTGATAAAATAAAAGAGAATAGAAAGTTGATAAAATAATAAGAGAGAATAGAAAGTTGAAGGAAATGAAGTGTGAGGGACCCAATAGTAGTCTGGACTCTGGAATCAGAATTGTACATTCCAATTTCAACCATTAAGGTTGGGTCTTGGGTAGATTTGGAATTTGGTTCACATTTTTTGTGGAATGACATTTTTCCCTTTGAGGGAATGGTCATTCCCTCTCCCTTCCTCTGGAATTAGAATCCCTTTTTAATCGATTTTTATTCTTATTTTTGTTTAAACCAAACAAGCAGGGAGAATATAGATTATTTTGATTCGAATTTCAATTATAAATCAAAAGGACCTTCAATTCTTTACATACATACATACATTCTATTCAAATAGCAGGATTCAGCGAGTCTAGATCATTTACCAATAAAATATGTTCTAACCCTTTATTAACATGATCTCACACCATACATCTCATACATGGTGGGTCCCAATCTCATGGTGAGGTGTACTTTATTAGATCAAGTTGATAGAGGATTGAAACATGTTTTGTTGACAGAAAATCTCAACTTGAATTCAGTAAATACTAATATGTATGTAATAAGTCCAAATCTCCTCCCAACAAAAGTCCAACCCAATGAACGAATCACAAATTCAGGGCCTCAATATAAGGCCTGGTTTTTCTTTTGGTTCATGTGAGTGGTCTTTTCTTGAGAACAAATGAAAGTCCCATGGCTAGGAGCGTAGGACAATCGGACAACAAAATAATTAGAGCCAACAGTTTTACTAGTAAACCTGTTCACGGGCCAGGCTTCAGGCCTGATTTTACAATGTATTAAGTTTGGGTCCATTCAAATTTTGGCAAAAGCCAAACCCGAAATTAGC
Source organism: Nelumbo nucifera (assembly GCF_055504915.1). NCBI lineage: Eukaryota > Viridiplantae > Streptophyta > Magnoliopsida > Proteales > Nelumbonaceae > Nelumbo > Nelumbo nucifera. The sequence goes on from NC_142649.1 coordinate 100,717,037, forward strand.
CTAGAATACTAATAACAAGAAACAACTTTGCATTACCATTTATATATCCTTCTACATTATATAAAATTGATACTTGTCTTGAGTTACGTATAAATTATAAAAATCAATGTCTTTGAACCATCATTAACCCAAACAGTCGGACCATCCGGACCGGAAACTATTCAGACGACCAGTTTCATTTTACCCCAAACCTAGTCCCTTGTCAAAAACCGTTGAATTAGTCTTCGACCCAGAGAATGGTTCGCGGTTTATTACTTATGACAAGTTACAACAAGAATGAAAAGGGAGAAGATCTCTCATATCTGAGATCTACTAAAGAGAGAAATCAGTTGAGAGATGTGTGAGAGAGTGAGAGAGATATGAGAGATCTCAAGTTAAGGGATCTAGGAGAACAGTTTAGATGAATGAGCTGAGACAGAAATAGAGAGAGAGAGAGAGATCTGAGAGAAATCTCATACCTACTTTCATTGCCGGTTCGCCACCATCACTGCCACTATTGCCGCTGTAGTTCACCATCGCCGTCTCGTCGTCGTTGCTGCTGCAGCCTACATGTGACCTCCTCTTCCTCTTCCTTCATCTTCATCTTCTTCTTTTTCTTCTTTCTCTTCTAAACTCTCTTAGCTGCCGACAACTTTTCAAATATCTCTCATTCTCAAATGGTCAAACCTTATATCTCTTATATTATATGCATCTTACCCTAATATTCAAATATAATGGGTAAGATGACATATCACCTATTAAAAAATTTAAACCATTCAAACTGTTTGACCCAGACGATCGAACTGTTGACCCAAAAACCGATGGCCAAAACGATTTCATTTTCAAATCAGTTTTTAAAACCTTGATAGAAATTAAATTTGAATACCATATATCTTATATATACACAATTACATAACATATAATCTTACACTAATACTATATAAAACTGATACTAAAATCATGTCATAAAATTACATCCAAATACCTAGTATCGTACATAATTATATGCAACATGTACACTTACACTTGCACTATTATAACAAATATAAAGACAATATACACAGAATGGAAGCGATGCCGTATAAATACTTTCACAAAATTATCTCAAGTTTTCAACCATCAGTCCATCACAAAGTGCCAGATCTACAGCTGAAATATCTCTTTTTTTGTGTGGAAATTAAAAGAAAAACACACCATTACAGACTTCGTTGGCTATTGTTAAAATAGTTCATGCATGGTAGGTGCATAATAGCTGATGAATGGTGATTTGGCTCGACCTTATAACTGGGGGACACGTGGACGCGATCTGGCATAAGCGACAATTCAGCATGGCCAGTTCACTACAGAGCAACCTCAGGTACCCTATTATCCCGAACTAAAGTTACTTCGAGACATCGTTACTTCAAGCTAAGATCATCCCGAACTAAGATTTCCTCGGCACCAGATCACAACAAGCATAACTCGGTACTAAGTCACCCAATACTTAATCCAGTTCGAGATTTGTAGACATCAGCTCGGGGATATCATCTCAGGGATACCGATCTGCCCTCATAAGAATCCCGAAAATCATTCCAACGTTCCTGAACCCCACGGGATCACGCCTCGTAACAACTAGCATTATTTCCTCGCCTGATTCGAGCGGAAGTGATCAACCTTATCAGTTGATAGCGTTATCCCCAATTAACGCGGAAACGGATCCCATCATGGTGAGGATCCCGGAACTACTTCGCGAAACCCGTGAGGACTCCATTATATAAAGGCTCTACCCCCAAAGGCCCAAGGTACGCGTAATTTTTCTGCTCTCTAGCTCTTGCATTCTAAGCTATTATCAGCTCGCAACCAAGTACTAACTTAAGCATCGGAGCGACCTCGCCAGGTAAGCAACCCTGGGTTCTCTGATTCGCTTTTTGCAGATCAACCAAGTCTGCCGTCTACTGGGAGCTAGATCACCTCCAGCAGGGAGCAGTCAGATTGTGCAATATCAATTGGCTCCGTATGTCGGAAATGCTACAAAAAGCTAAGTTCTCATCTCTTGAAAGGCTAAGTCCTCTTCTTCCAGAAAGCTAAGTTCTCACATTTTAAAAACTAAAGCTTTCACTTTCTAATTTCCATTGTTTATGAACTCAAAGACTAAGCAGTAGGTGGCCAACAGACTAAGCAGCTATGCCGACTTTATTTCAACTTGAATAAAGCCTCATCAGTCCTCTTTGCGAGGTACCCTTTACAAGATGAGCTCTTCGTGGCTTCTACGGGAGTTGGCAGCTAACGGACTGCATGGACTCCCTTGCCGATCGAGCCTTTAAGGGCTCCCGTGCGAGCTGGTGACCTAAAGTCAATAGTGTTGCCCCCGTAGGTCGAGCTCCCAGTAGCTTTTTGTAGGAGTGGGTGACCGACGTCACAAACAAGGCTGATGCAGCGAAACCGTAACTCCAAAGTGCCGAACTGATAAAAGACCTCAGCACCACATAAGACCCAGTCGCCTCTTCGGCATGGGCAAAACCAAGGGTAAGGAGAGTGGACTGCGAGTCGCTCCCAGAGCCTAAAGGCTAACGTGCCGAACTGATAAAAGACCTCAGCACCACATAATATCTAGTCGCCTCTTCGGCATGGGCAAAATCAAGGGTAAGGAAAGTGGACTGTGAGTCGCTCCCAGAGCTTAAGGGCCTAAGGTACCGAGCTGACAAAAGAGCTCGGCACCACGTGAGACCCAGTCGCCTCTTTTGCATGGACGAAACATAAAGTAGTTCGCATTCAGCACGAGAAAACAAAGGAAAGACTAGTTTGCTCTCAGCACCATGATGGATGCAAACTTGATTTCTTCATAGCTGACCTTCACCTCGGTTGCAGGCTCCGCATCAAACTCACTGGCTGGGACCAGTTCGAAGGACGCTGCGTCGAAGTCTACCTAGGTAGAGCGACCTAATAGAGCAGTCACACAGAACCCCCTCTTAAGAACGACATGAGGAGCTTCACTCTTGAGGTACTTAGCCGGATCGTGAACCTCTTGATGGTCACATCCCTAATAAGGTAGATGTCCTCGGGGTACTTACTCCACCTCTCCTCGAGTAGATGAATTCGCTCTCGGGCCCCTAAAATAAAGATGGCGAGGTCCTACACAAGGCTGCAAACACTTGGACTCTTTTGACTTGAGAAGCAAATTGGATCGACGCTTACAAGCTCATCGAATTAGTCATTCCAAGCCAAAAGGAGCAATCTACTCCCTCCACCGAGTTACTTTCAGGTCGGGAGTGGGGGCAATTGAAGAGGGCGGATTTGGCCCTCCAATGACATCGTGACACGTGGCATCTTGAAACAATTGGGTGACACCCAGAACCACTTAGGCAACAACTTAGCCAAGATGGTGGTGTCCCGAATTGGCGACCTGGCACAGGCGCCGACCTAGCGACCTGGCATAGGCGCCAACCTGGTGACTTGGCGACCTGGCACTGACGCCAACCTAGCGACCAGCCTTTATGCCGAACTTGCAACCTCGACCACAACTCAGGTCGGCTAGAAGCACCTTGTCCAGGGCTGACCTACAGCACCTCGTCACTGGCCGAAGTGACCTCGATGCAAGGAGCGACCTCCCTCGAGGGCGTGTCGGCCTGACTGAGGTCTAGGTAGCGACCTGCGAGACGTGCTCGCTAACAAATTCAGCACGCATATCCCAACACTCCCACGATCCTTGGAAGTTAGCCCACGTATCGAACATTCTGGAGGGTGGCCAACGTGCATGGCGGTTGCCTCCGAGAATCTCGAACCACTTAGACGACATCGCGGAAATCTCGGATACGGTGCGTGAAGCCCACGCCAAACAATGCCTATATAAAGACACCAACCCCAATGACATGGGGGGGGGGGCAATTAAGCATATTCTAGCTCTCATACTTTATAATTTTTTAGCTCGTAGTCTTCTATGAGAGTACTGACTTAAGCATCGGAGCAACCTTACCAGGTTAGCCACCCCGGGTCCTCTAACATTGATTCCTTGGAGGTCTCTAAAGAATTACAAAGCTCAACAATCAATCCAGCTCGCCACCAGTCAGCTCGGCACCTAGCCTGCCCCCAGTTCGGCCTGGTCAATTCAGCACCTAGTCCACTCCCAGCTCGACCTGGTCAGCTCGACATCCAGGTCCTCACCTAGCAAAATTCTCCACTTCGACCTTCGAGTCATCGGCCACTTGGAAGCAGATCGAATGACAAGATACTTAGCACAAAAAAATTGATTCATCAATAGCGATTGCAATTATTATTAACGGTACAACTCAGGAGGGGACGGTTTTATGTCGTCTAACAAGTTATGTAGTGGAAGAAAGAATTAAAAGAGATAGAATAGTAATAGCATTATCCTTTAATTAACATCTTGCTTAATAACTCTAAACATCATTATTTTTTGCAAGAGAAAAACGGACTTTCTATTATGTACAACAGATTTTCCTCTACACATTATTTGTTTTTGCTCCTAGCATGCTTTCCGCGCTATTATATAGGCAATTATATTCAGGTCTCTATATATTTCATTTGACATATCTTTTCATACGGATTGTTAGTTGTTTAGAGGTCTGGCAGTTCATGTCTTTGTCTTTTTTCGTTTGGTTTAGGGATGATTTAGTTGTCCAAAAACTTTGCCTCAAAAAGATGTAAGAAATCCATTTCAGGCTATTTTCGATAAACTCTAAATTTTTTGTCTTTTATTAAGATACCTCCCCATTGAAACTTTCATATGAACACTTGAAATCTATATGAGACTTTAACCATTATTGGGACTTTAGGTAACCATGTAACTTGCTAATTAATTGATTAATGATTGTTATAATAAAGTCTTAACTTGATTACAGTATTGGAATTCTTACTAGCTTCACAGTTCAGCCTCAAGGCCCGTTTGGGAGGGCTGAGTTTAAGTTTTAGCTAAATTGATTGAGATGCTTCGAAGCAACCCATTCTGAGATGAGCTATTTAAAGGGCTGAAGCGGAAAGCCCTTCAAATGACTAACTGACAGCTGATTTGGGATCTTTGGAACTCATTTTTTACTAAACATAACTGATAGGATGTCTATGTGAGGCCTGTTGGAAAGTCAGAAGCTACTAGGCCTCAGCCTTTCCTAACATGCACTAAGCACTTGGGGGGCTTAGCTGAACATTCAACTAAACCCGTTCAGCTACTTTGAGGCGTTTTAAATAGAGGTGTAAATCAGGCTGCATTGGGTCGTGCCGTTTCAGCCCACGGGCTTAGTCGGTTTGTGCTTCCCTCCTTTTGGATATTTTGGGGGGTTGGCCCGGCATGTCCTATGGCCCGAGCCCATGCAGGCTCATGCCGTGGGCTTGGGCTGGGCTATAATTTGGGCCTTGGGCCTAGGTCGAATCAGGCCAATTTGTTTTTTTTTTTCATTTTGATTTTTTTTTCATTTTTTTTTGCTAAGTAAAATACTAGCTTTGGAAACAAATTGGAAAAATAAAAGAATTAACAAAAAAAATGAAAAAATACTTAACAAAATACAAAATAGATAACAGATTGAAAAAAAATAGGAATTTTATTTTATTTGAATTTGAACAATACAATGGTTAATGGATGAATGAAATATTGAAAATGGAATAAAATATAAAAATAATATAATAAAATTATAAATGAAAATAAAAAATTACATTGTTAAAAAATAACAAATAATTTAAATAAAATTGAAAAACAAGATTTACAATAATTTTAAAAATGCTATACAATTATTAAGTATACCAAAAAAAAAATATTGACTTCATCATTTTTCTTTAAGTTCCACTTGCATATCCTTAACCCTAATCATCAGCTACTTCTAGTGAAACATCAGGTGGAGTGTCATGCCCCCCCTTTATCTTGCAATCTACTCAGCATCTAACCAATCTTTCAAGCATATGCATATCTCAAGACTTTCACCATCCATACAGCTTCTCTTGTCGACCAGCACCCTAGTACCTGTATTAAAACAAAACTTCGATGAAACTATAGAGACTGGAGGGGATACTAGATCACGTGCCATGGTGATAAGAACTAGGTAATTTTTTTCTATCCAAGCTAAAATATCAAAATTATTCATTTCTTCCAAGTTGAAAGAATTATTTTGCTTCTAAGTAAAAGTTAAATTTTGTAAATGAATTTGTTGATGAAGTGGCATTAGATTTTTGCCTCTTATTAGATACCAAAATTTTTCTTTTCCACTACTATAACTAGTTGTTTCAGAAGTGAAAGCTGCACCTGCACAAGTTGAAGCTTTCCTATGCCTTATCATTTGGGATTCACATAAACTATACAATTCAAATAATAAATTAGTAATTTCTCCTTTTGATTTTCAATTCAATATTCATATTTTCATAATATGATTCAAGTAAAACATCTAAATCAACTTTCATAATCCTAAGATCTAATATTGCACCTAAGCAACAAAGATGATAAATGTTTTCCTAATATTTTTTAAATTTATTTTCCATAATTTCAACAATACTTTTAATTGCGAATGTTTTCTATATTTTGAAAAACATTCACTAATCATAAATAAATGATTAACTAAAATACAACAAATTGACATTTCCTAATCTTGCTTAAATATAATATCACGACATTTTTGTATTATAAAAATTAGTAAGAATTTGTTTGTAGGAAATACAACTTTCTAACATATATATATATATAGGAAATACAAATTTTTTATATTTTAAATCATAAGTTTGACATATATATATATATATATATATATATATATATATATATATATATATATATATATATATATATATATATATGTATGTATCACAAAAATTATATTATAACTTTAAAATATTTATTAAAAACACAAAAAATAATTTTATACTTTTACAAAATATATCACGAAATTATGTACTAACATTTTAAATTATGTTTTTCCAGATTAGCAATATAAATGCTTTTCAAATATTTAATAATATGTAATAGCTTTAAATAAATACATTTCAAATAACAAAAAAACTTAAATATTTTATAGATTATTTAAATATGTAAATAACTAAATATTTATCATAACTATATTTTAAATAGTTAAAATAACAAAATTATTTAAAAAATAATTTTATATTTTTAGAAAATATATCACGAAATTATGTACTAACAATTTAAATTATGTTTTTTTGGATCATCAACTTAAATGTTTTCCAAACATTTAATAATATGTAATAGCTATAGATAAATAAAATTCAAATAACAAAAAATTTAAATATTTTATAGATTATTTAAATATTTAAATAACTATATATTTATCATAACTAGATTTTAAATAGTTAAAATAACGAAATTATGTAATAAATTCAAAAAAAATTAAAGCAAAAAATAATTATAACATAATATTGAAATTAATAATAATTTAATATATTACAAAATTAATAATGAAATTATGTAATAACAATATAAATTATGATTTTATGGATAATTAAATTCCATAGATAACTAATATTTTACATATTATTTAATTATTTAAATAACTAAATATTTTAAAAAACAAAATATTTAACATAACTAGATTTTAAATAGTTAAAATAAAGAAAATATGTAATAAATTTTAAAAAATTGAAAAGTAGAAAAATAATTATAACATAATGTTGAAATTAATAATAATTTAATTTTTACATAATATTGTAAATAACTAATTTCACTTATATCAATTAATAATTCAAGAAAATAATTTTCTTGAAAATTAATATTTATTAGTGATGCAGTGCGATCCGGACACTCCTAGCTGGCGAAAGCCTGGCTCCTACCTAGCGACAGACGGTACCTGAGAAGAAGAGGGAGGTGAAGAATTCCCGGGGAGCTCGTCCGGCGGGAACACTCTGATGCTTAAGTTAGAACTCTAAGAGAACTATAGAGAATGCAAAGAGAGAGCTAAGAGTGCAGATGGCGCAAGTTCAGTACCTTTGCTCCTTGGGGATCGGGGTCCTTTTATATTGGAGTTTTGTCAAATCAGGCGTAACTGCCTCTATCAAGTCAGGCGTAATTGCCTCTGCCGCAGCTGTTACTACCAGAGCTGAGGTGGCGGCTACAAGTAGCCGTTGCAGGGTACGGACCTGTCAGGTGTGCCACATCTTTCAGAAAATGGCAGGCACGATGCCGCCTGACGAAGGACGTGGGCGCAGCCTCCAGATTCGGCAGGTACTGTTGTCAGGCAGATCTTTCTTGCAGGTTGTCGAGCTACTTTGCACCGAGCTACCTTACATCGAGGTGTTGGGGGTGCGCCGAGGTGCTTATGCTTGAGGCGGGCCTTAGGCAAGTATGGACAGGAATGTTAATGGTGCTGACCCGAAGTGTTTCCACTTCGGGATACTTAGCTACTGGTCGGGGTGTTCCCTTCTTAGGAAGAGCTCGGGGCTCAATGGGAGGAGCTCGGGTCCCCTCGCTGAGGGGGGATCTCGGTTCGCTCCACCCTTGGAGAGAATTCGGGGTGAACTGGATGTCATTTCCCGACAAGTTGCCTCGTCCGCCGAGCTGTACGGTCGGGCTCCAGCGAGTTCGCTACGCTGAGTTATGGTCAGGCTGCCACGCTGAGTTGTCACTTATGCCAGGTCGTGTCCACGTGTCCCCATGCTACGAGGTCGAGCCAAATCATCCTCCATCAATTAATAATGATTTTAAACTCTTAAGCTATATTTATTATATAATTATATATACTAAAAATAATATTTATTGTATTTCAGTAATTATTTATTATTTTTGTGATAAATGTATTTTCAATGATTATGTATAAATTTATTTTTTTATTTAATAGAAAACTTTCAATAATTATTGGAGATTAAACTACTATTAGTGAAATTTTTTAATTTAATTTGTTATACTTATTGTATTTATTGTATTTTTGTTATAACTTATTGATTAATATTTATTAGGGATTAAACTATTATTTGAGATTATACTATTTATTGACTAAGCTAATATATTTTTAGTATTTATTGTATTTTTTTCATTATCAATATATTTTCAATAATTGTGTATTTTTGCTATAAATTTTCAATAATTATTGGAGATTAAACTATTGTTATTTATTAGAGATGAGACTATTAATTTAGCTAAAACTTTGAGTGTTCATGAGTTGGTTCGGTTCGGTCGTAGGTTATTTGGCCAACCAAATTGACTTAGTCAGGTTGGGGAGTTGGTCAACTAAAACCAACTGACCTTTTGTGAAAACTGACCCACTCAAGTTGTATCGGTTTGGATCGACTTTTTGGTTTGGTCAGTTAGTTCAAAAGATTTAAACTTAAAAAATAAATTTAATTTTAAAAATTATAGTGAAATTATTAAAAAATAAATTTAAACATTAGATTTATGATATAAAACATTTAAACTAAGAAATATGAGAAATTTCCCACTTTTCCATATTAAAAATTATATTTAAAATATAAAATATTAATATTTATCCATGGTTAGGTCATTTGATTTTGGTTGGTTTACAAATGGGCAAAGTGAAATTGATCCAACTTGGTTGAATTGGGAAATTTTTGAACCAAAGCCGACCTAAAATACTAGAAAACCAACCAACTCAGGTCGAGTTGATCGGGTTGGTCGGTTTCATTAGTTTGGTGAATAAACCTAACTGAAATTAATTATTGTTATTTTTGTATTATAAAAAATATTAAAAGTAGTATATAAAATATGAATAATTATTGATTATTTAAAAAGTTGAAAATATAAAACAATTGTATACTCTTATGTGATTCTATTAGGGTCACTTACACACATCTTATAGTTTTACATATTTACTTAAACCTACCTTATAGTTTTCATTTTATTAAAATGTCCCATATATTTTACAACTTATATGTTTAACCAACATTTCATTAAGGAGTGTTTGTTTTGCCATTAGGCCCATGATTTTTTATTCTAAAAATATCCTTAAAAATTAACCAAATATAGCCAATAGAGTGGTTGCCTGTGTCTTATAATGGGTAAAAATGATATTTTTATTTTTATTTTATTTTAATTAAATTTATTTAAATGAACATTAGGGTCAACACTATCATTTTCCACTATCATCTAATAGAAGATTGATTAAATACATTGCAAATTATAAGTGGTGTTTTAGTAAAACTTTAGCTATAGGGTAGATTTTAGTAAATCCATGAAACTATTAGGGGTATTTTAGTAAATGACCTTTTCTATAATTTAGCTTTTGCTTAATAAATCCCATGCATCGCACGGGTCCCCGCTAGTAAATATTTAAATTCTTGTTTTCTTGTTCTAGAACTTCTAATATACAAAATGCAATTTCTAATTTTAGAAATATGAGGAGAAATAATATTAAAAGCATACTGAACACAAATTTAAGATGTGACTTGCACATCTAATATGAAATAATTTACCATTAAAACATGGTTTTAGTTGAGATTTTAAAATATTTATTGTTGAATCATTAATACTAGCATTATCAAAACAAATAGAGAAAAGTTTATTTCAATTCCATAATTTTGTAAAGCATTTAAAATATTTGTAGTAATTGTTGGGCTAGTATGCGGTCATCCAATCCTAATAAAATTTAAAATTATTTTATGTAAAAGTCAATTTTCATTAATAAAATGTCCAGGAACACAAATATAACTTATATTATATTTAGATGGCAAAATATCAAAAGTAATTGCAACTCTAGAATTAAGATTTGATAAAACATAAAGTAAATTTTGTTTATATGAATAAAAAAATTTTAAAGCATCTGATCTAATAGTATTTCAAGAAACTCTTTTAAATTGTGGATTTGTAGAATATCATAAAAACCTTTCAAGTTTAATATTTTCAACTAATAAAAATGGTTGTTTAGCATGTGCAATTTATTTTACTAATTCTTCCCTAATTTTTTTCTTGAGAATATTTAAAAGTACCAAAAACCCCACACCCAATTTGTATTTGTAATGTTTTCCCTTTTTCTTCTTCTTGTTTCTCATGGGAGAGAAAATGTCTGTCCAAGTGGCTAGAGGAGGAGTTGGTCTTTTTTAATTATAAAATAATAAACATTAAGTTAATTGCACTTACTTGAATTGCCGGTTCAGGATCTCAACATGATTTCAGTGGTTGAAGCCTCCAAGCTTCCCAAATTGCCAATTTGAGATATTTGAGCAAGCCTTTTTCTTGTTGAAACTTGAACAAAGTTGACAATTAGAGAGTAAAGAAAGAGTATGAGAATTGGTGTGATGAGAATGGTGGAGGATAGGGGTATTTATAGGAATTGAAAATAATTCAATTACCCAAAATGCCCTAAAAACTAGTTGTTTTATAGTTGTTGAGAGGGGTATTTTAGTTATTATAAAGCCATTTATCATTTTACCCAAATGCCCCCAAACTAGTTGTTATATAGCTGTTGGGGGGGGGGCATTATTATTATTTTTTCTCCCCTCCCCTAAAGCCAAAATACATAAATACCTCCATATAGCTGTTTATAGCTATTGGGGAGTATTTCTAAAAAAAAAACTCAAAAAAAGCAAAAACTAGCCATTAGGGGGGGTCCCAATGACTAGTTTCCTTAGGCATCATGCTTGGTCGTGTTGTGTTGTGTCGGCCTATGGACTTGGAACCCCAAGCCCAACACGGCTTGCATGTTGCTTGTTGAGCCACGAGCAACATGACCTAATTTGCACCTCTAGTTTTAGATAAATGAAGCAGACAACCCAAAAAATGATTGATTGACAACCAATTTGGGCTCTCTAGATTTTTCACCAAACAAAACTTCAAGGTTGTTTCATGTAGGCCTCACCTAGAAAATAGCCCTTCAAATGACTAACGATGGATCTATTGCAAGTTCCTTTGCTCTTAATACCTCTTACCTCTTATCTCTTTATTTTAAGAGGTATCAAGAGTGTTCAGTTGTCATTTTATTTTCAGACTTAATGCATTGTACATCATGTACAGTAACAATAATGCTTACGTTTATTTTCCAAAAATACCCCTAAAAGGTTGCTCTTTTTTAGTTATGCAATGATTACCTTATAATAATAATAATAATAATAATAACATTTATTAGTTATTATCTAATTATATAATTAGTAATGAAATAACACTTATAAATTATTATTATTATTATTATTTTATTAATTACATATGTATTATTTAGTTACCTATATCATTATTTAATTATTTGAATTAATTAATAATTGATTATTTTGATTAATTATAAGAATGATTAATAATAATTATAAATTATTAATCATTATTTAATTACTTTAATTAATAATTATGTACGGATTTATTACTTATTAATTAATTAATTAATGGTCAATTCTTTAAAGATATTTAATAATTTACAATTTTTATCAGTTCCACTTCTATTAATTATTTTATATTGATTTAATTAAATTGTTTAATAGTTAAACAAACTTTTCACATTCAAGGTAAAAATGGTCATTTGTTACTTTTTAGAATTTAGCATTCAGATTTCAAAACAACATTATCTACATTTTGATTTTAGAACCAAGAAAAAATTCATCAACTCTAATACACATCTTAAAATAATTATTACATTTTTAGATGCATTTAGACTTCAGTGTTTAGTGCAAATGAACAGACCCTTAGATTCTTTAGATTTATTCATCAAATATATCTCATAAGTTGTCTCGGAAAGCCAAAAGTTTTTGGAAGAAAAATTCCATTTAAGCTGTGTTTGGTTGCAGTGCTATTTTATTTGCCCTAGTACAAGTGAATGGGAGTGCAAATGTAAAAAAAATGCAAATTCTTGTTTAATTTTGTTTTAGATTTTACTTTATTCTGCTTCATGTCTTAATTTACTTGATTTGTACTGTAATCAAACAAAATAAGCTAAAAATTGAAACAAAAATAGGTTAAAATTTACACTTAAATCATTTGCACTGTCATGGTTTTGCATTGGTGCAAATTTATTTGAATTGCAACCAAACACAACCTTAGGAACTCCTCTCCAATGTATGATTTCGAACTCCTCTCAAACGGGCACAGGGCACTCATAGTCATCGGAACAAAAAAGTTTTTGGAAAATCTTCATTCACCCCATCTTACAAATTTTTACTTCATCGTATAGTTAACAGCAGCACTAGGGAATTGTACAAGGGAATATAATGTGATAAGTGGGGGTATTGAAAATTTTTAAATTATTGTAAGTAATTAAAATAAAAATTTGTAAAGTGAGTTTAACTCTTAACATTCTTTCACTCGTATTTCCCCAAAGTTTGTTTACTTTGAGAAGCCATACAATCTCTCCTGTACAAATACGACATGTATAGAGATGAAGGATCCTACTCATTCCGCTGCGTCCAGATAAATTGACCCTCTTAAGCCGGGGCCGCGGGGAGTTCTCTATTTCTCTTTAGTCTCTTCGCGAAACCGGATTCAGTCGAGATAGGCTTCAGTCAGTGGAAGGCTGTAAAGGTTGTTCGAAAATGGGCCTTGCACTGACGAGATCAAATCAGCACCCCACAAGATTGCCCCCATAACGTTTCACAGCACATTCCTCCAATATATTGTGAACATCTCTCAATAATATTATAAAAAATGATGATATCATCTTTAAGAGATATTTATAATACATGGCTGAGATGTGATGTGGGACATTGTGAAGGGCAATCTGGTGGGGGGTTGATTTAAACTCTGCACTGACTGAAGCCGATCTCTCTTTTTGCTCGCAGATGTTTATGGGCCCACGTAAAAGTCTAGCCCACGGTCCAGACTCGTCCGCTTATCTGATTTTTTTCTACTTTTATACCACGTCAATTTATAATTCCTTACCAGACCTTCATCTCATCTCACCGCCTTCTAACGAGAAAACAAAGAATCCATACGCAGAATGTCTCAAAAATCCGGTTTTTCTTTCCAATCTACGTCCACGATGTCTGCCACTTCTACCTCTAGGGCTCTAACCACGACGTTATATTTGTCACATCATCGACTCCGGTCTGATTCGGAATAGCCTATCAATAGGTCGGATCCGGTTCGAGTCAGGCTTAGACCCAAAACCGCCCTTATAAAAAATTGGGATAACCGGTCTGACCCGATTATACTAACATAATTTTGTTATCATAGATATTTCCATGTAAATAATAATTGAAATTTTGATTTTTAATAATATAACCTTAGAAAAAATTACAGTAAAACTATAAATTATTTATGTTTAATAAGTATTTTTAATCAAAATAATCTTACATATTATCTATTAAATTTACTCTTTTAGACATAAAATAAAATTATAAAAAACTAAACAGCCTTCATATATTATTAACAAAACAATCAGTTCAGATCTAATAACCCAAACCAATTCAATTATGGACAAAATGACAGAACCAGAACCGACATAACCGGTTCGATTTGATAGGTCAGAGAGAACCGATCACGGCTCTGTAACTCCAGCGGCCCAGATCCAGACGGCCTCTTTTTGGTTTGGGTTGAAGAGAGATGCATAAAACTGATAAAAGTGAAACCAAAACGGGAGCCCGGACCCACAGCATTAAACGTAGGCATCAAAAAAAGCACCCGTGTGACATGATGCTTCCACGTGGTATAGATAATACCATACCATTTCCGGCGCTGACTTGGCATAGACGGATTTTGGCGGGAGAAGATTCCGCAACCGCAACAAAAGATATTTTGCCGGGACCTGCCAGCTGGAACTTTTCCACGTGAGCACGGATGGGGACCCCACCTTCCAGAAACCAAATGCAAAATGCAGTAGTCATTCGTCCCAAATTCACGCCAAATTCAATTCCCGCTCGGCAAACTTTGACGGCTTGTAACATGACACGTGTCCACACCTCAAATCCCAGCCATCCGTGACAGATGGGACGGTCAGAAGCTCGGGCAGAAGGTAAGAGACTGAAACCGTTCGATGAATGGCTAGAAATACATCGACGGACGGTAACCAAACTAAGGTCAAGACGGGCAGATCTAATTGCCTTTAAGAGGTGGAGTTGCCGCCCTTTCGTTCCTCGCTCCATTGAGGGTCTTCGAAACCCTCGTCTTCACGCTGCCCTTTCTCCTTATTTTTTATTTTCTTTTAATTTCCTTCCTTCTCCGGCTGTCATCCGGCAATAACTGCTCACTTGCCGGAAAATCTTTTGGTATTCCTTGCCCTTTTTCCCCGTGCTGACGCAGTACCTCATGGTTTCTCAGCCATCTACAGTCGAACTTTCTTGCCGGATGTTCGCCGGAGTCCGACCAATCTGATTTAATCTCGTGCATGCATGGCGTCCGCTCTCTTGGCCAGTCGGAATGAGCCGTATTGGGGAGAACGGAAGGTTTATATGAGGAAAAACCCTAGTTCTAACCCTCTCCTTAAGGCCAACCCTAACCCTAACTCCAACCCTAACAAGTCGATCTATGACCCTCCAAAACAAATTCATGGCCGGCAGGCTGATGAATCAGCGGGCGTTTCTCCGGCACTGTCAAACGATTCGTCTTCACTGAAAGGGAAATCGATCAACCACAACAATCGAAGAGAATCGTCACTTGGTGGATACGTTACCTTCAATATCGCAGCTTATTCGAGAAGAGAGCTAAAGGAGCTCAAGAAACGCCTGATCTCGGAGCTAGAACAAGTCCGGAGCTTGAGCAGCCGGATCGAACTGAGAGAAATCCAATCTAGATCCGGTTACAGCGCTTCTGGCGGCTATGGAGGTAAGGAAGTCACCTCTGCGACAAGGCCGCCTTTACATCTAAACCAGTCCTTAGATTCATCAGGTGCCGATGGAGCAAAAGAGAAACGGACTCCGAATGCGAACCAGTGCTATGGGCCCTCTGATTTTGTCACGGGAAAGGAGAGAATGCCTCCTGATGGCAAGAAAGGTTCAGGGAGCAAACGTCCTCTTCCTCCGGCCTCTGGCAGAGACCCAAAGAGGGCAGCATTAGAACCCGCCTCAACGGGCAAGCTAATTTCCGGTGCAATGAAGCGCTGCGGGCAGATCTTGTCCAAATTGATGAAGCACAAGCACGGATGGATCTTTAATGTCCCTGTTGATGTTGATGGCATGGGGCTTCACGACTACAACCAGATAATCAAGCACCCAATGGACCTTGGAACCGTTAAGACGAAGCTTGGCAAAAATCTCTATGCATCGCCTCTTGATTTTGCCTCTGATGTTCGATTAACCTTCAACAATGCCCTTGTATATAATCCTAAGGGTCATGATGTTTATAACATAGCGGAGCAGCTGCTGGCTCGCTTCGAGGAGATGTTTAAGCCTTCTTACAAGAAGTTCGAGAATGAGCAGCAACGCATGATTGCTGTCTCCACCCACGCCGCGACTACAATTGCTGCCTCTGCGATGGAGATGCGACGAAACTCTTGGACTCGAGTTCCAACACCGGAGAGGTCAAGAAAACTTGAACACGCTCCGGTTTCAACCGCAAGACAGGCTCCAGTATCAAATCCCCCACCAAACCCTCAAGCGGCACAGAGACCAGCTCAAACGCCCCCATCGGCTGCTATGAAACCATTGATGGCAGCAAGGTCTGCCATGGTAAAGCAGCCAAAGCCGAAGGCAAAGGATCCAAACAAACGGGAAATGAGCTTTGAGGAGAAAGAAAAGCTGGGAAAGAACCTCGAAAGCCTCCCAGACGAGAAGATGGTACAGGTGTTGCAGATCATAAAGAAAAGAAACGCTAAATTGGCGCAGCAGGGGGATGAGATCGAGCTTGATATTGAAGTTCTGGACACTGAGACGCTTTGGGAGCTTGATCGTTTTGTATTCAATTTCAAGAAGGTGATGAGCAAGATTAAGAGGCAATCAATTGCTACCAACCCGCTTTCCGTGGCCCAAGACAGCCAGGTAATGGCATTGTTAATCTAGGGCTTGATTGTTTGATATTTCCCCACCTTCTTGGTTAGTGACATTGTTTTTACTTGAAGCAGGCTTTGGTCGATGAGAAAACTGAGGCAGCAGCAGCAGCAGCAGCAGCTCCAATGTCAGCTTCTGCAAAGAAGGTTAAGAAAGGGGAAACAGTGGAGGAGGATGTTGATATTGGGGAGGATATCCCAACAAACAACTTCCCCCCTGTGGAGATTGAGAAGGATGCTGGCTGTGCGAGCAGATCGAGCAGCTCTAGCAGTTCAAGCAGTGACTCGTCCTCATCCAGCGGTATGAAAACCATTACCTTATCTCTCCATTGTTTACCTGTCTTTTGGGTGTCGTTAGGGAGAGCTTATTTTGTAGTTGTTGCAGATTCGGATTCAGGAAGCTCGTCTGGAAGCGATTCTGATACTGATGAGGCACAGTCCCCTTTTGTTGAGTCAAGAGTTTCGCCCAGGACCCAAGGAAGTTAAGTAGGAATGGTGGGCGGATGTGGAATGATCCAATCCAAACTGGGAGACGGCCAGGCGTTGAATTGGGGGAAATGAAGATGGAATGGAGAGTACAGCTTCTCTCCTTCACATAAGCTGCGTTGCAATTTCTGCCGTTGTGTTGTGCGAGTTTATACAAGATGGTGAAGCTCAGGTTCTTCTTTGTGGGTTGTATTGGTTTTTCCGATTTTTTTCCTTTTGGTGGTTGCAGTGGGAAAAGGGAAGGGGGGGGGGGAGCGGTGCAGAGTTGGCTCTGGCGCTCCTTATTTTGTAATATATGTAAAAAAAAGACGGGGATCAAAAACAACTGAGATAAAAGAAGATTTAAGAGATAGATCTGTTGACTGTCGAGATTGAGTTTGTGTAGGTATTTAGGTTAGTGGACCCACAAAATCAAAGAGAGGAGATAGAATTGAGATACTTAATTTTGTACCATACAATATCACCATATGATTTTCTCATCAGAGAGAGGGATCTTTTGACAATTCAATTCTTTTCTTCCTTGAGCTTTGATCCATTAATCCATGGGCAAACACCCACTGCTTGGCAAGTTGGCGACGGTACTTGACAGAGCAATGATAAAAAGAACAAGGCTTCTTTCCCCCCACCCTCAGAAGGGAAAACATGTGGCGTTGCCTTTCTTTTTAAGGATTAAGGAATAATACTTAAAACAGCCAGAAACGCTTTGAACCAACTTTCTACGGCTACAACTACCGCTTTTCTTTGGCCATCTCCAGGGTCCAATTAATTATTGTTGCAACACCCATTGCAACAATGTGCTTTAATCGAATTACAAGGTGCTTGCTCGCTCATGCGGGGTTTCAACCATTGTTGCAGCAGCACCCATTGCAATTTCTGCAGGTTTCTACCCTGGGCAAGTTATTCTCTTTCACTAGTTTTTGCTTGATAATTTCTAGGAACTAGGATCCTATATTTCTAAAGCTATCACTTGTCGGTATGAAGAGAAGAAAATCATCATCTATCAACAACCAATTACAGAAGAGCCAGCAGGGTGCGGCCACGGAGGGTATACAGTTGAGGAATCATTTCCTTTATGGTGAAACATCAATTATGATCTGGTAGTGTTTAAAGAGGCAATAATGAATTCCCATAACCATCTGCTTTATATGTTAACCATCTTACTGGATAACTTAATATATAAATAAAAAGCTCAACCCTATAGGGGTTATCCGAATTTAGGTTTCAACAGAACTAAATGGACGAGGAAACTTCCACCTTGTCTGTTTGTGGTGCAGCTATGGCGTTTTCCACCTTTGGTGCTTTTTGCTTCCCAACAGTCTTTGTTTCAAGGAATTGGGAACCAGTCAAGTCAAATCGGAATCAGAGATGCTTGTTTTGCAGGCGGGGTGGTGGCGGGGGGGGGGGGGGGGGGGTACATATCACACTCATGGGTTGCAAGTCCTACTCGTTACTAGTATGGTGATTGGTGATCAGTCTTTGATTTGGGAAACCTGACATGTGCAGATTTGTTCAAGAACATTATACTAACGCCCCCCTCCCCCCCCCCCTCTCCTTTTTTTGGTGCCCTGATGATAGATATAGCAAAAGAAAGAAACTAATACCTGCTTGGCAAAGTGGGCAGAAATTTAATGATAAAACAAAATGCCAATAACCAGTAGAAATGTGAACCTTGAAGCATTTTTTTTTGTCCTGCCAAAAACACTAATACCTGCTTGGGCCTTGGCAAAGGATAAGAATCACTTGTCTCAGTGTAATTTGCTACCCAATACCCATCCTGAAAGAACAGAATATGGCTGAGGAAACTTGACTGCGAAGATTGAGGAAACAGCCTTGAATAAAAGAAAGGGTTTTCAAGGAAAGTTTACTTTCAAGACTGACTGAAGAAACAAACAGGAATTTTAATGGTAGGGAAATAAAAATAGGACTATGAACCTGTCATCTCATAGATAGCATCATTGGCCTAAAATACACTGAAGCTGCTTTGTTTGCATGGCCAGAGCCCAGGGAAACACCAATTCTAGTAGGGCTGCAACCAAGATAGAGGAGAATTTTAACTTTTAAGTCAACATGATATGCATTTAATTGAATATCAATTTGCATTTCAAAGGGCAAAATGAGCTTGTACATACACACCATTTCCCAAGAAAATATGCACAGATAGCAGTTCCAGGTCTGTGTGAAGCACCAGGGTTACTTTCTGTTTGAGCTACCAAGACACTGTTGACCAATCCTTCAAAATGTTCAGGCTCTGTTTCTTAGACATGCTAGGCTTCTCTGTTTAGCCAATGCCAAATATTCATGGGACTGCAGTAAAAAATCCCTAGGAAAAATGCGCTGCAATAGTACAGTGTTGCAGGAAAAGCAATTGACAAAAAATTAGATTTCCATTTAGAGAGGTAGATGAGGGGAATGTTTATTATATGATATTCTCCTCATCACTAATGTATAGAAATTTTAACAAGAGAAAGGAATTGGTGGCTCAGAGCAAAATGAGTAGTACATAGCATGTTTTGCAGATATGAAGTGGAAATAAGAGTATTAAGGACAGTTGGTATAAATTAAAGGAAAAACCATTTAAATGAAACAGAGGGGTGCGGACATACAATTGAAGGATAAAAGTCATAAGACTATTGATATTGAGAGAAAAAGATATAGGCTGAAGTTGGGTAATATCTGATGTTCCAGAGCACAAAGCTTCAGGTAAAATGAGAGGAAAGCAACAAAAAGCACAATTTTGGGTAAATATAGAAGCATCAATTTAAAGGATCCTAATGATCATGTGGGAAGATAATGAAAAATAAGAGAGGTTGTATGGAGAACAAGAATTTCGAGAAAGAAGTTAGATAAGGGATGCAATCTAGAAGTTTGTGAGGTCAACCCAAGTTAAGATTTGATAATGGAAAATGTTTGCATCAAGAGATAGTAGGGAGGAATTGAACATAACAGGTGCCAAAAATAAGTTGGTAAAACATAAGACAGAAAATGGGTCAGGTCCAATTTAGAGGCAAGTGATAAAATACTCAATACTGTTGACAAAATAATGGAAACAGAACAGGTCCAAATTATTAATATTCAAATTATTTATGTTAGTAATACAGCTAACATCTAATGAAAAATTCCCCAAAATTCAAAGTCATCCTTAGTGCCAACATGACCAGTCACAGTCAACTACAAAAGATGGATACACTTAATATATGAGAACATTGATATATGATACAAGAACATTGTTAGGAAGCTAAATGTAATCTATCTGAGCCCCTTTTTGGGAGCACTTAAAATAAGTGCTTATTCGAATAAGTATTTATTTTAAATGGTGGGACCACACAATAAGTGAAAAATAAGCACTTATTCATGTTTGGAAAAAAAACCCAGAATAAGTGCTTATTTTGAAAACAAGCATTTCAAAAATAAGCCAGAATTGTGTGGCTTTAAGTGCTTATTCAATGAGTACTTATTTCTTTTTCTGGAACAAGACTGTCCCCAATGTTTTGTTCATTCTCCAGGGACTGTCCCTATCTTTAAAAGAAGATTACTGTTCACTTCTCTCTCTCTCTCTCTCTCTCTCCTCTTGTTCCTTCTACCGTCATAACTGAGTCTTTCCAGAACCACCACTGTCTCTCTCTCCTTTTATTTATTTATCTCTTTCTTCTTCCCCCTCCTCTCTCTCTCTCTCTCCTCTTTTTTTCTTTCTTTCCTCCTCTCTTCCTCACACCACTGCAGTGGTGAACATGGAAACAGGTTCAGTTATGGGAAAAGTATTTATTTATATTTTTTATTTGTCTTTGTATTTATCCAATATATGACTGTTAAGTTAGGCTATAATTGTCATTTCTGCAAAAATACAAGTACTTAAGAGATAAGTGGCTCACCAAACACTGCAACACAAATGAGTATTTAAAATAAGTAGAAGTGATTTGAGAAAAGACCTCCCAAACACTAATATGTACTTATTTGAATAAGTACTATGACATTATACAGATAAAAGTAAGTGTTAAATAATTTAAAGGAAAGATGAAGCTATGAAGTATGAGTAGTCCCAACTTTACATGAGAAATCAAGCAAAAAAATCATTTACAGATCCACTACGTCAAAGTTACAAAGAAGAAAACTACCAAAAGTTCTCTCCCAAAAGCTGCTGGCAAACACATACAAATGCCTATAAACTAGGAAATTAATCCAACATGGAAAGACTTTTCTACCCAGTTGTTACACAATGACCACTCTGGAAGCCCTCTGTTCAACAAAAGACCTTTCGGATTTAGAGATGTCTCTTCAAATCTATATGATAGGTAAGTTCCATTTAATGCACATATACTTCACCATATCAGCAAAAGTAAGATTCAGATAAGCAAAGGGTTCCTAGAACTACTTGTATACCATTCATAGTTTTTTTTTTGTGTGTGTGCATCAGTTCATTCAAGTATATTTATTGGTATGTGAGCAAAAGGCATTTTCCAAGGATGTATAATAATTAAAAAAAATAAATAATATGGACTTGACTTAGTTTTTAGTTTCGCAAAATCTGTTTTGAACACTTCATATTGGTGTTGGACACTGAAACACATGATGGTGTATAGATCCGAATGATCTGGACCTTTAAATGACACAAGAAAAAGATATCAGTCTAGAATTATGTGTTATTGGATAGATAGATTTCATTGCAAAAATTTGGACCTTCAAATAAGGAAAGAATTTTCCCCTTTCTTATTTTGTAGATAACTATAAGTTGCATTGGACAATGAGCTGAAAACTTTGGCTGTTGGGGGCCAACAGCCTGGGCTGTTGTGAATGTTCTTGGGCATGACACGTCAACCCATTCAGTCCCTTGCTTGTCTTTTTGGTCAAAAGAACATTGAGGACAATTACTCTTTTACCTCACATTCATGGTAACGTGTCATGCGCAAGAATGTTCCTAACAGCCAAAGTTTTCCTGACAGTGAGGGTTATGGGTTACCTTAAATACTTTAATTACATCATTTCTTACAATTGAAAATCTAGTTGTTTATCACTGTAAAGAATATTATCAAATGCAAAGACTTATCTTAGCAGGACATTTACTATGAGGTTAGCAAGATCAGTGACCTCTGTTCCATATACAAAGCATCTGGTCTACAATTCTGTGATTCACTTGAATTTTCTAGTCTAATTTTACCAGATTTTGGAAGATATCTGTATCCTATGTCTCTTATAGCCTAAGTCTGGTGCTATTAATCTCTATCACCTTAGAAGTCCGAACTTTGCAGGTGTGTGTAGAGGAACCAACATGGAATTTCAACAATGTACGAGTCACCGTTGGGCCTTTGTTTTGCCATTATCCATGATATGTCTGCAACATCTTTCAAAGTCTACTAACTTGATTTTTGGATTTAAAGAGTGAGCTTGCTGCTATTTTTCTCTAAAATCAAATAGATGATTCCCTGATGGGAATGAGACTCTCTCCAAAGTTGATGTATTCTTATAGTGCTGACCAAAGCCAACTGAAAGGAGGGAACATAGAATATGCCTATTGTAGTACCAATTGTAGATGTGTGCATTCCTCTTAATCAAAATAAATGTTTCTTCAACTGACAGGGAAGGGCATGAGAATGAACCACAAAATTCCACCACTCCCTCCTAAAAACCAAGCACCAAACTTTCCTTTCCCAGAAATCATTTTAACTGTCTTCAAACTGATCCATTTTTGAAGAAAGAAAAATAATTCTTACAAACGGTTATCAACATTTTTCCCAGATATGAGTTAGAATTACAAACTAGCTTTAAATAGAATGATTGGCGAAACAGGATTCATGTAGCCAGCCCCATATAGTTGGGATAAGGCATGGATGATGATGATGATGAGTTAGAATCACAAACATAGCACATTTTAAGATAAGTTATAATAGGAAAAAAAGGAAGGGAAGGCAAGATAAAATAACTCTTTAGAATCCCACATAAGAAATCCCCAAGTAGGAACCCTGAAGCCACGCACCTAACAATGGAGATAAATGTAAGAGCTCAAAAGAAAACAATCCTTGCTAGCATCACTTACAATATCTCTGAAGCCAACATTTAGGGATCCCTAGTGACACCTCATAAGAAGCCCATATTTAGGGATCTCTGAAGCAACCTGCTTGACAATAGAATAAATGTGAAGTGCTGACAACAGAATAGTCCCTGGAACCATCATGTTCCCAGTCACAAGTCCAATTTCTGAGTGGCTTAAAGGAACTGATAACAAACTGCCCGAGGAAATAAAAAATGTAATCATGGGAAGTTCAACCTTGATCCCATCACTATTGCCCCATGGCATGTAAAAAGATGGTTCAGTTCCCCTGTAATATCTCCTTTCTGATTTGTTTCCACCATGTGAATAGATCCCATCCTTTGCATCCTTAATAAATACAGTTTATGGAAGTAACTATCATGACAATAAACATTTACGCATCCATACGATAACTTCCAAAGAATTAAGCTATTTGAGAACATAATATAATGCAACAGACATCATTTTTAGTTTGTACCATAACAACATTTTCTTCTGGAAGAAAGCAATCTGTGCCTGTCTATTGAAGCCATTAAACAAACAACTTGAAATAGCATCTGCACCAAGTTTTTTTCCTCATTCTCAGGCCTTTTTTTTGGGTTTCAGTGTCCAATAAAAAGCTCAAAATGGGTTTTTACAATTGACAGAAATGTTGTTCTCTATAAGTGATAGCAATATTGTAAGAGTTGGACTGTTCATAAAACCAGAAAGGCCACCAGGTCACAGGTTAAGCAGTTCAACCACTGAGTTGACCCAGTGACCCATGATATCATATATCTATCTATATATACATATATATATATATATATATAATATTACATACCGTAACATGTGTATTGGTTGTGGTTTAAAGGTCATTTTTCTGATCTCCATTCAAGTGATTCAGGTTCAAGTCTTGTAAAACATGTTTTTCTATACATGTTTGCTGTCTGTCATCTCTCTGAGACAAATTATATCGATATCAATTACAATAAATAAATGTCATAATCTTGTTGTCCAATGTTTGATTTAAAATTGGAGACCCTTGAATGAATATGCACCCTTTGCATGATACACTTGCAATAAGGTAATTCAAGCACCAAGGAGAACATAAATTACCAGTAACCTCGTAATAAATCTAAATCTGCACCCTAGTCATGTACTTTGCCTTTATTGCTTTTGCTTTGTTACCAAAAATAATCTAGATGTGAAACTATATTTCATAAGAAGGGAACATCAACACTCAACAAACGCTTTATATTTTCTCCATGTGGAGAAGGACCCATATCCCCAATAAATGCTTACCACATAAAAGGGTTTTTGTATGGAGCAATTCCAAGTAACATCCTATCTTACTCTTGATCACCTTCAAAGGGACGTTTTGAACATGGTATGATCAAAACAGATGCAGGGCCCTATACCAATGACAGATTTTTATGAAGTGTACTAGTTGGAATTAAATCCAAAACGTAAAGACCTAAGGCAAGAGGCATAAACAAAAATTCCACAAGGGCTGCAACGCATATTTGCATGAACTATCAGAACCAATTGTAGTGTCTTGTAATCTGGAAACCAAGTAGACAATAGGATAGTAATGGAATCTTACAATTGATTGAGGATGCAATAATGATTAAAATTTTGGAGTTTACATATGACACTCAATCTTGGTAATATGATTGGCATACTAACCCCAGAAGTTAACTCAACCAAATTCTGCACAAGGAAAAGGATGCAACTTGTCCATGGAAGCCAAAGCCTCATCTTCTGTGTGAAAATGAAATATTTCAGAAGTATGCAGCATTGGATAATATAATATTAAGTTTTCCCCTATGAAGAATGGTGCATCCATTCTATCAAACTATTGCGTTTTTCACTTAAAAAAAGACATTTTTATCAATCTCCTTATGAAAGAAAATATAAGAGAAATAGGAAGAAAGCAATTAAGTAGAAGACTAGAAGTGCCAGTGTGAGGAAAAAAAAAGCTAAGTAGCATAGGATGAGTTCCAGGTATAGCCAATATCTGAGGAAGTACACTAGTGCAATAAATTTTAATGGTAGTTAGAGAGTTTAAAAAAGAAGAAGACAGTGTTAAGCAACTAACTAGTTAGGAGCCTGCCACCCAAAAACAGAATTGATGTATACACTAATCTTTAGGGAAGTAGTATGCACCTGTAATTGAAAATAGTAACTCCCAAATCTGAAGTGAATGAATTGGTCATCACCTCCAGCACTTTCTGATGCTCTACTATTGTTGCTTGTGATATGATCCTGTCCGATCTGTTCATGCTTCATATTGTTCTCTGGTGGATAAACAAGACAATGAAAACTGGAGAAACCATATCCAAATCAATCTAAGGGTCACCCACCCAGCACCAAAACAAAAAAAAAAAAAAGAAAAGAAAATAAATGAAAATAAAAAGGAGGTGCCATCACACTCTCTTACAACTCTACAAGTAAGCATTTGGTTAGCTAAACGGGAAAAATCACAAATAGTATGGACTGAAAAACTCCCACCCCAAAAGTTAAGAAAAAACATCTGGTTGGCTGAAACCAGACTGCAGAAGGCCTAATCTAAGTTGTGCAATACTGGAAAATTTTCCCTTCAATATCAATGTTTCTTGCTTCCTACAAACTATCTTTCAAAATATGGAACAATTTGATAACTTCAGGCAATAGAAATCAATACTGTTTTCATAAATATGTATGGATGTTGGTTTTCATTTCCTTTTTCCAAACATTGTCTTCTTGAACATAATTTAGACTCGTGACAACAGATCCAAGGAACCTCCTCATCACAAAGTTTGGGAAACATAACTATAGTTCGAGATCACCAACTGGATGGCTGCATAACAATTGAGGAAAAAAGAATTAAGAATTCGGTCCCAACTTTTTGAGATTCAAAGGAAATAAAAGAAATTACATCCAATAAATCATTAAAAAAGGAATTGGCAAATGACAACCATGAATTTTTCTAGAATATTCTGACAAGTGGGAGTCCATCTTCAGGATAATATTTGATTATGAATAAATTACAAGCCAAATAAGCCTCAAATAATTAAATGGGAAATTTTACCATAACGTATTCTGTGGTCCCTTGTAAGCATAAATGAGCAAAACTTTATCTTTTCTTTATTCCTTCTTTTTTCTTATCTTTTTCTGGTAGGTGGAGGTGTGCTTGGGTCGTTCTGCTTCGATTCGTGGGAGAAGAAAAAAAAATATAAGGTGTTCTTCAGAGTTGAGAGGAGGAGGATAGAGATCAAGAGATCTATCGACCCAAATGAATCCATTAGTACTCATAAAGAAGGAAGACCAAGAAAAAGAAAGAGAAGAAAATAATCTCCCTGAGCAAAACTTCCATCTTTTTTGTTGGTCGGGGGAGGTGGTGCTGGGGTGGGGGCGTTCTGCTTCAATTCGTAGAAGAAGAACAAAAAAACGCGGAGTTCTTCAGAGTTGAGATGCGGAGGGCAACAGAGTTCAAGAGGACAATCGATCTAAATGAACCTATTAATGCTCCAACAGAAGGAAGACCAAGAAAAAGAAAAGAGAAAAATGTTCTAAACAAGAAGAAAAAACACGGATCATACCTGAGTATGTGTTCAGAAAACCACTCAAATAACAAATCCTCAATGAAAATCGGACTCAGAACCTGCACTAAAACGATGAAGATTATTAATCACTTCTTCCCTTGTGGTCAAAAAAGTTTTTGTTTTTAAGTTGATGTTTTATTTATTTATTTTAGCATCAGAAAGCATGATCACACTTAAAACAACGACTGAGAAACATTGTTTTTGACTATTTTCAGAGAAGGGCTGTTGAATCTTTTTAGGGTTCATTGGTTCAACCAATTTAAGACCCAGATCACACAATAACACACCTCAACGTAATTTCCAACACTTAACTGAATGACAGCAGCAGTTGATTGGATTGACGCAAGTTGAAGAAGGTGAGAGGGAGATAGGACTAGCCAGGCAGCCACAGCCAGACCCTTGCACGGAACGGAATGTTGATTCGCCCTACAACTCTACTTCGTACATCACACATCAAACTAAATGGGCCCCCTAATTCCAGAATTCCTATTACTCCCTTTAAGTATTTTTTTTTTTATTCACATTAAAAAACCATATCCATCCACAAAATTGTGTAAGTTTTCCACACCGAAAATACAAATATTTCAGTTATTATTTCCATTCCTTTTATAGCGAAAACTCTATTTTTCATTGTAAGAGGCAGAAGATATAACCACGATTTTATTATGTTCCTGTAACTACAATCCAAGTCTCATGGCCTCATCAAAAAAATAAAAAATAAAAAATAAAAAAATGAAACTTCAGTGGCCATCGCTTTTCCTTTCCATAACTCATCAGTGCAAGCCGGGAGAAAACGATGGTCTTCGCTCCTTGGAGTCTCAGACTTGCATCGATGAGAAAGGAAAAAGAAGCATGGCGATGGCGGTATGTATCATGGACATGGAGGACCATGGCATTTATTATTACTTTGAGCCGGACCCAGAATCAAAGGTGCTGCAACTGCAAGCCAACGACATGCCTCGTGACTTCTGTGGCAATGGGAGATAAAAGCATAAACATGCACGGACTGAGACAGACGCAGACATATAACTGCGAAAGCACGTCGGATGGCGTAGACGCAGGCAAACTCAGCCACCTTCGTACGAAAAAGCCTGTGTCAGCTGGGTAGAGTTTGGTAAATTGCGCAAACCTACCGTACTTTTTTACGGTGGGCATTTATTTGAATAAACGATGTCACATACGTGCCACTTCGTCGTTTTCCCTACGCAAGGGTAGACTTTGTTTACCGTTTACGTGCCGTTTTATTACGGGAGAATGACCAATCATGTTAGATCAGAATTTTATAGTTCTAAAGTGGGGAATGCATCCTAACGGTGAATTGATGTTAAATTCATGGGCAGTATGTGGTTTATAGGGGGAGAGGGCTACTAGGGGGGCTGGAATTCAGAATTCTACATCGGATGCTTTTCCCTTTTATCATAGGAAGCTTCATTTTAGCATTTCTGCGAAGATAGATATTTATTCACTGTGTTGTTAATTTGGCATGTAATGGCGTCCAACGGGTTTATCATTGTTTTTTTTGGTTTTTCAAACAAATAAAGTACAAAACATTTAGTCAATAAATGTTCATGGTTCCAAACACATACTTTATATAGGTGTTTGGCATCTAAATGTGCTTAGCTACCACATAGGTTGTTTTATGAGAATATAATGTTGGTTTTGTTTGGTATGAGTGTGCTGTAGAACCACTTGTAGCATTGGTTTATACTATTCAATATCTAAGATAATGTCACATCATTGTACCTTTTGGCAACAATTGAATTTGACATTTCCTTAGACCACACTTTTCTGATTTCCAAGGCGTGGTGGTCTAAAGCAATAAAACGGTACCAAACAAGAGGCCATTTTTTCAAGCATTGTTTTTTTTTATGTGGTGCTTATGTGGTGCCATTTTCTCAGAAAACGACATCATGCCAAGCACCTCATATATTTATTGCATTGCCCTCCTTGAACTTATACTATTTTTTCTACCCCTCTTTTGTTAACTCAACATTAGAATGTTAATGGAAATTGCTAATGTTTTAACATTTCAATATTTTTAAATGTAAAGATTTGGTTTTACATCGATTAAAATCTATACTATTTTAAAAAGCACGAATAACCTCTAGAATATTTATGGAATTTTTTGAGGACAAAATATACCCCTTTATTTAAATTAATTGATAAAAAAATGAGGGCAAATAGGGTAATCAGTTATTGATATTAAATGAGTTAAAAAGAGGTAATTTTAAGATATTAAATGCATTCAATTCTCTCTTATTAAATTCAACATTTAGGGTATTAACTTGCATTCACCTTTATTAAATCATATATTTAAAACATTTTTGTTTCTTCTCATCATTAAATTCTATTAATTAAATTCATACATAACAAATTAATAATTCCAATAACATAAAAACTTATACTTTCAAAATCTACCTAAAAAAATAGTGTTTTCATCTAGGTGGTGGTAAGAAATCAAGCCATTTTGGGCTAGATGAGCCAATCCATGTTGCCACAATTAAATAATAAAATTTAAAATTAAAATAGATAAAATGCAAAAAATATAAAAATTAAAAAAATGAGAACATTTTTAACATTGTATGTTTGACATATTAAACAATAATAAGTATGATAAATAAGAAATGTTTTTATTAATGATGAAAATGGAATATAAAATTAAAATCAATCAGAAATAAAATTATTTTCTTATTCTTTCTCATTAAATCTTATGTTTAAGGCATATTCTTTCATTAAATCCTATATTTAAGATATATTTTTCTCATCATTAAATTCTATTAATTAAATCTATAACATTAATTTTAATAGTATAAAAATAAATATTTTGAAAAGTACTTAAAAACAAAACCATTTTTTCCATGGTAGGTAAGCAATTCAACCATTTAGAGTCAAATGGATTCATAAACAATACCATAATTAAATAATAAAAAATTAAAACAAATAAAGTATATAATACAAAAAAAAAAAGAATTGGAGTATTTCTAATATTGTATATTCATTATACTAAACAACAATATGTAATGTAAGAATTATTTTTATTAACCATGAAAATGGAATTCCAAATTTAAAATCAACTTAGAAATGAAATGATGTCATACTCAAATAATAAAATTTTAAGGGAAAATTCCTAATAGGTACCCTGCACTTTAGGGCGAGTGTCAATTTAGTACCAGAACTTTAAAATGCGACAATGTAGTACCCAAACTTTCATTTTGCGATAATATAGTACTTGGCGTTAACTCACGTTAAGTATCATGGGAAAAGACACAAATGCCCCTTAAGTTTTATCTAAGTTTTTACTGTTCACCGGCACTATTCATCGTCTCCTTCGTTGAACACCACCCCAACGTGGCCGCTATGCCACCGTGAAGCTCCTCCTCCTCTATAAGAATGAGACCGTGAAACTCATCTGACTGTACCTTTGCAAAGCTACATATAGAGAGAGAAAAGAACCCCAAGAGAAGAGAAATACAAAGAGAGATATGGAGATGGGACCTGCAAGTGCAACTCCGCCTGCATCTACTGCCACCGGATTCAGGGGATGGAATTCTCGACTACCATACCTCTTCTCCTCCTCCAGGGGAAACCCATGAACCCAATGAGGAAACCAGCATTGGATAACTCAACTGTGATGATTGACGAGATGAACTTGCTTAAAGAGAAGTTGACAGAGAAGGAGAAACAATTGGACATGGTTCAGGAAGAGAACGAGCTCTTGAAAAAGAAGGTGAAGGAGACAGCGGTGAAGTCTGCTTCTTTTCTAGTTATGGAGGAGGAATCCGCTCTGAAGAAACACCAGATGACCTGATCACTTTCGGCTACCTTCATCTGTTTTGACCACCACCTGTCTAGCATCGTTGAACAACTTTAACGCGGCAGAGGACTGGGAACACTATCAGAGCTGAAGCGGGAAGTGGAACATGTGGATCAGTAGGTACATCTCCGTTGTGATTTAGAAACACAGAGCAGTGGAGGAAGGCAGCCGATGCAACAGCCGCGGTGTTGGCCGACGGAATGGAGATGAAACTGAGGAGAAAACAACAAAGCCCACCAGCCCACCGCCCGACACTGAGTACAGGGTTGTCGTCCTCATGCCCGGAGACGACGAGCCAACATTCATCGCAAAGCCCGTCTCTTCACCCAACATCAATAGCAGTGATGAAAAGAGCCCCAAGGGAGAAATACAGAGAGATGGAGATGGGACCTGATGCCACGACTTAGTTGCGGCTTGAAAAATGCCCCCAAGTTAAAAGAGCTGCCCCCTCTGTTTTTCTCTGCTGAAGCACTAAGAACACTGTACATCAAGAACTGTCCTCAGTTGACTTGGACGCCATTTTCGCCATCGCCATGTCTTCTCCAACAGCTTGAGGAGTTGGAGTTAGAAGGTGATGTAGGTGGTGTAGAGCTGCAACGTCTTTTGTTTATGTCCATTCCTGTCGAGTTGCAACGTCTCACATCGCTACAGAAGTTGGGGATTTATCGTTGTCATCTACTAGAAGAACGTTGTAAGAAAGAAGTAGGAGAAGACGGATGAAGATATGCCGCATCTAGCGGCGAGCCCTTTGGACTCTGTTTCATTTTTTTGAGAGAGAAGATGATGAATGTATCTTTTAAGGATAATTTTGGCATTTAAAAAATTATTAAATTATCGCATTTTAAAGTTTGGGTACTAAATTAGCACTCGGCCTAAAGTATAGGGTATGTATCGAAAAATTTTCTAAATTTAAAAAATAAAAAATATAAAGAATCACAAAAAAAAAATAGAAAAAATTTTGGACACATATCTAATGCTATATGTTTATAAAAATAAAATATTGGGTACATCTATAATATTATAAATTCATTATATTGAACAAAAATAAGTTTTATACATAAGAAATAATTTTATCAATGATAAAAATGTAATACAAAATTTAATGTCAACCTAGAAATCAAAATATTTTCCTTTGAGTGGTGGGTT
Organism: Nelumbo nucifera; assembly: GCF_055504915.1. Classification (NCBI taxonomy): domain Eukaryota; kingdom Viridiplantae; phylum Streptophyta; class Magnoliopsida; order Proteales; family Nelumbonaceae; genus Nelumbo; species Nelumbo nucifera. The sequence continues at coordinate 100,748,822 of NC_142649.1, forward strand.
AGTGGTTTGGGTCAAACAGATTAATCAACGATATGATGGTTAAATACTAAATCATTAAAAAATAAAAGTATAAATAATTAAAAGAATATATAAAAAATTATATATTATTTATGTCAAACAAAAATTAAGTGTGATAAGTAAAAATTATTTATATAATTAATGTAGATGAAATATATAATTTAAAACTGATTCAAAAGAAAAGTTATTTGCTTATCTAGATGGTGGGTCATGGTCCAACATTTCAAAAGACTCATGAAGTTATAATTGAACAAAAATATTTAAAAAAGTATGAAACACAAAAAAAAAAAAGAAAAAATACAGAATTTTGTCGAAAACACTTGGGAACATTTCTAATGTTATATATTCATTATATTAAATAAAAATAAATTTTAAAATAAAAATTATTTTTATTTTGGAATACAAAATTTAATTATAATAAAAATAATTTGTTATTATAATTTAAAATTTTCACATGCAATGCACATGCAAATTTACTACAAACATTTAAGTTTATTTTTAATCATACTGTTACTTTTGTAAATTTTTAATTTCTATCTTAACTATGATATATATAAAATTCAAGTAATTAATATAAAAAAAAACTTTTTCACATGCAAAAGCACGTGCTTAATTATTATTACCCTGAAAAATTTACGTCTTGATTAAGTAGTGGGTTAAAACCCACTTTGACGCTTACCCACCTCAACCCACCCATTTTGATACATATATCCATTATACAATATTTTTCTCAAAACACACAAAAAACAAAATTTTCAATATTATATATATAGTAAAAAAAGGATGCAGAAAAACAAAAAAATGAGAAAAATTTCAAAAATATATATAAGTCAACAAATTATATTGCCCCCTTACATCAACTCAAGACAATAGAGGAGGTATAGACACAACAAATATCAGAAATTTGAGGGGAGGATATTGGCATATATATTAAAAGAATGATTTCAGGCAAAAGCCTCCCCCAATCACACATGTGGTTCTCCTCCATACCTGTACATAAAAAATTGTTAGGAGAGTGTTTATTCAGTTTCCCACTTTGATAGACCACTAACTTGCAAATTCAAAACCACCTCCATACAAGTGTCGTATATATATATAGAGAGAGAGAACGTGAGAGTGGGTAGTAAGCCATGTGGCATCTAATAGGGTAGTAAGCCACAATCTCAGAACGTGAGAGTGGGTAATAAGCCATGTGGCATCTAATAGGGGCAGCATTCAAAATGTAGATACTCTTTGGTTTAGACACGTTTCCAACCACAAACCCACGTCCATTTGTAATTGAATTTAACTCAAAAGAAAATTTTCTCTCCATTATCTTCTCTCTTTCAATCTCTAGAAATCATCTATCTTCAGTTCTCAAGCTTCCATTCTTCCAAAATCGAACTATATTTCCCCTCTTTTCTGCTCATTGTCACGAACTCTAACTTTCCCTCTTTTCAATCTTAATCATTAAGGGTCTGCTCAGGAATCCACTCCAATTTGCAATGAATCCAATCCATCTTGCTGTCTTGCTGTTAAAAGATTTGCTTAAGGAAGAAAATACACTTTTACTTTCGTGCTTTAATAAAGGTATTCACATTTTTTCTTTCTTCATTTTCATTAGGCTGCATAGAGTGAGAACTCAAAATTTGCTTCTTTGCAAAAGGATTACAATGAATATGAGTACGTAAAAGTGGTCGCCAGGATTAAGAGAAAATATAAAATGTAGTACCAGTTCAGTCTTTTGAATGAATTCCGAAATTGATTGTTTCTTTAGAAGAGAATTGTAAGAAAACATAAAAATTTTGGATTACAATAAATAGTTCACTCTTTTCAATGAAGTCAACTCAGAAACTGAAATAATGTAATGACCCTACTTCTCCTATAAATGCAGAAGAAATAGAGAATATCAAAAAGAGGAGAAAACCAGAAATTCAACCTCAGATCTCCGCCATTTAAATCTACAGCTCCACGTTTTACTTGGATGTCCAAATGAACTGGAAAGGTAAGCATTAGACAGATTTAGACTTGACTACAACATTGAATTCATCCAATCCCACAAGTTCCTGCATTTTGCCTTGAGGTTGATTTTGGTGAGAGAGTCCAATTCAGAAACTGTAGAATTTTAGGCAATCAACCAAGCTTTTTGGCATGCTTTATCATTTGAACATGAGGCGTGTGATATCTTAAATGGTATAAATTTTTAGCAAAAAGATCCCAGAAGTGAATTTTGTGACTGTAAAACCTTATGGGTAGATTCTCTAAAAATTAAAAGAGGGTTTTGGAATCTAGATTATGGAGGTCATCTTTGTCTTGGCTCAAAGACATTTTACCTGAAGAGTATTACCATTAGCCTCAAGTGTGACTTTTCTTTTGACAGAAGAAGTTGACATGAAATTAGCTCATTTTTTTTTCCGCTTAAATGGGTCACTTTAATTTTGGAAAATGGTGGGGATATCGCCCATTTATTGTTGTGTGATCCATTACATCTATTTCCTACTTAATTATATACCTCATGGATGTACAATTTAATGGCACAATTCACAGTATCACAAGTTTTATCATCATGGCCAACGTACTCACAAGTTTTATCATGGCAGAGTGGCAAAATCTCGAACATTATCGAGCGTGCCATCAATGTTGAAGTCAATAAACAGGCATCATTTCTCCTCTCTTTCTACTGCTTTTGAGAAACCTTTTTTTTTTTTTACTTTGATGGATTTGTTTCAAACATTGGTTTTTCTTTAATTGTTTCTATTTTGTTGTCTAAGTTTTGATGTAAAATGCATTATTTCTCTGTTGTTTTATGATCTTATCATATTGGATTCATTACCAACTATATATATTTCCATGTTATTATTCTCATCTTTGTTTTAACTTTCCCTATTTGAATTATGTTTTATTTTTCCACTTTGACTGTACAAACAAGGGGTTCTAATTCCCGATTCCCGAGTTAGATTTGACCAACCGTTGCACTCAAACACCCACTCTATAGGTTTCTAAAACTTGCTACTATCAAACTCAACAAGGTTCTTCAGAGTTCATCAAACACCATGAAATTCCTGTCCTATCATATGAAAAATGGTTTAAAAATAGAAATGTATTTAGATTAGACCCCATTTATTGGTGGTTAGGTGCTGCTGCTCATTTGGACAATGAAGAGAGCAGATTAATTGATATCTCATATCGGTAGTTGGTGGGAAGATTTGAAAGATAAGACGTAATATAGTTTCTCTGGAAAGAAATGTTTGGAAAAACACAAAGCCCAAAATTGCAATTAATTATATAGTCATTCAAGCAGCTCTTTGTTGAAGTTCATTTGGTGGCTTCTTGAGTAGCTTAGTTAATATTATTTTATTTATAATATAGTAAAATTCAAATAAAATAATTTTACTATAAAAAACAGAAAAAGTAAAAACCAAAATGATACATACGTGTGATTGCTCTGTATTTAGTACATGGTCATTTCTTAGATAAAATACGGTAACTCTCTTACATCAAATAAAAAATTAATTTAAGTTTTTAATATAAATGATTTAAAAAAAAATTAAATTTTGAAATAGTTCATATTATTGGCCCTGTACTTAGTACAGGGGTCATGCCTAGTTGCTATTGACATAAAGCAGCATACTGAATCACAACTGTCAGAGGAAAGGGGAGGTTTAAGCAATTTACCCTTCGGAAGGGCCTTGGTGGAGTTTGGCTTGGTCAATGCAATGACCTTTCGAACAACTTTTCCAGCCTTGCATCGGGATATCTCCTATGTACTTTATTTCATGGGGAGATATTCCCAATGCAAGATTGCAAGAGGTCGTTCAAGCAAATGTGAACATGGACTTTCACTGATTGAAGCCATCAGTCTCGCCTTAGTGCAATGAAATGGATCCTCTCAAGGTTCCAAAATCATTATTTGTTTTGAAATTCTGGAAATCAGCTTCAGTTCTCACAAAACTGTGCTCACATGATTCACAAAGTCCTTACAACTTTGCATTGGGAATATTTCCTTGTGAAAAAAGGGAAAATTCCCAATCAGTGCCCTGTGCTTTGGCTCGAGCCACAATTTGGTCCCCCAACTTTAAAGTGCGAAAATCCAGTACTCAAACTTTCAAAATGTGACAATCCAGTACCCAAACTTTCAAAATGTGACAATCCAGTACCTGTCGTTAACCATTCTGTTAATAAGCCATTAAGTGACATTTGAAAAGTCAAAAATGCCATTCGAATGTCATCTAATTCTCTTTATTAACCATCCAAACGTTGACAAAAAGCTGAACAGTCCCAAATCTTAGCCTCTTCTATTCAAAAATGTTGGCGACTGTTTAGAAGAATCTAGAATTTGGGACTATTCATTTTATTGTCAATGTTTGTTATGTTAAATATTAATACTTCATTTTTAATACATAATTTTCTTATTTTAACTATTTACAATCTAGTTGTGTTCAATATTTTTTTATTTAAAATATATTATTAATTGATTTAAAATATTAATTTTATTATTTTCTTATTTAAGATATTTACTTATTGAAATATTTAAATAATACTTCATTTTTAATGTTAGATTTTTATTATTTGAATAACATTTTGATTGAATAAACCAAAAAACCATAATTTATATTGTTTGTACATAATTTCATGATGAATTTTGTAAAAATATATAATTATTAATAATGAATATTGTTAAATCGATTATAATTATTTTTGTCTTTTTAATAAATATTTTAAAGTTATTATATAATTTTGTTAGAATATTTAAATAATTCTTAATTTTTTTAATTCAAACTTTCTTTAGATAGATGTAGATAAAAAGTGGGAGAGAAGATAAATAAGAATTAGAGATAATTTAGGAGAGAAACTCTCTACTAAATTAGAGCTTAGGAGAAAGTTGGGCATAGTGGGGGAGGATATTAGATTATTTAGGTTATTGGAGAGAGAGAGAGAGAGAGATTTTAGGAAGACTTTTTTGGGGAAAGTAGAATTTCTAATGGGTAATTTCGAAAATGACATAGATTAAAAAATTAAAAAAAATCAAACTAGGAGAAAATTTCTAGACTTTCTTGTTTTATATATCATTTTAAATTCATTTTATCAATAATATATCATATTCTTATAATCTTTCGTGTAATTTATTAATGATATTCAATATCCAAATCTGATCTAAGTTAAATTTGGATCTAGTGAATAAGATTCAATCAAATCTAAATATTAACAAATTAATCAAATGTGTTCTAAATGGAAAGAAATTTCATTCTCTGTTGGAAGAAAAACTCTTTTATACTGTGGTTCACTCAGAAAAGTAGATAGGAAAAAAAAATCGATGGAAAAATTACAACCCACATCAAATTATTACCAGAGCTCTTCAATGTTTGACAGAATTTCTAGAATCACAAGAGCGATTGGGAAGATACCATATGAAAGAAAAGAAAACCATATGAGTAGGTTCCCCTAGAGGGTAATACAATAAAGGCGAATTTTGATGCCTCAAAAAATGTGAATAGAGATGTGCCTACTGGTGCATTGCAAGAGACTCAAATGGAAAAGCAGTGAGACTAAGGCTGCATTTGGCATTACTTATTTTAAGGACTTATCTCCTTTTTAAAGTTAAAATGCCCCTATGAATACTAAGTGCAGGGCCAATTGGTATTTTCTCAATAATAGTAGTAGAGATAGAGCAAGTCCTGAGGCTCAAAAGATAGTGGCATCTTGGAGTCACATATGTAATCATTGAAGGAGATTCAAAGTCAACCATTGAAGCCCTCAAAGAAAGGGCTACAACAACTTGGAGATGTCATTCCATCATTGAAGAATGTCGAGGCTGGCAAGAGGAAGAATTCAAGTCATATATGTGAACATCCACAAAGAAGAGGATTACATTGTATTAGTAGATGCTTTAGGTGGTAGTTTTTGTAAGTTTTTTAATCTTATATCCCATTGAATAAAAAAAAAATCAATACAATATATAGAATACAAACAAATGATAGCAATACAATATGCCTAATACATGGTGTATCATATCGGTATTCAAGAGGATCGGCACATGATATGGATGGAATGGTTTAATATTGTCACCATTTGTCCATGTACATATTGTATTTATTGGTTGGCATCAACAGATGAATGTGTATTGTTCATATCAGTTTGTAATTTTGTATTAATCAATTTCATAAAAGAGATTGGAAGGGTTTGGGGTAGTGATTCATATGGAGAGAAAATTTGGAAAATAAACATTTTTGTTAAAAGTAATTGCATAAATATTTTGGACATTTTAATGCCTTTTTTAGAAAATTCTACGAGAAGGGATCTACTTGCAACTATGTCAGAAAGTTTAGGGGAGGTGATTGCCATTACCAAAATTTAGGGGAGGTTTCAGTAATTTACCCTTTTTAAAATTTATATTTAGATGTTTGCTAATTGTACCATTCAACAAATTAAATCACACTTCTTAGTGATTGTGCCTTTATTCATTTTTTATGACTGTAACAATTTTTACAATTCAAATTAAGACAGTTAATTTCTACCATTAATGCCATTAATTGTGGACTTTTGAACAATGCTAATTATTCTTTTTGATGAATGAACAATGCCAATTATTCTCTCCTTATTAAACACAAATTAAAAACATTAACTTACAAGCTATTAGTAAGAATTGAATCCATATCTTCCAAATTAGGGGTATGATCATTAATCATTAGAGCATCTTCCAATGTTGTGCATGTAATTAAAATACATTCGGAGGCCATTTGTAATTCAAATAAATAATGTTATATATGAATGTTCAATAAAATAAGTATTTATGAATTTTAATGAAATGAATGGTCTATCAAATCCCTTAATATTTAAAACAAAAATGATTTTTAATATTTGGTAATTTACAAAAATAAAAATACTAAAAGAAAAACAATTATTTTAATGATTAAAATTTATGAATTTACATATGAGTTGTATCTTAGAAATTCTAATGGATCTAATATATATTTAAATTATTATTATATATTTCCATAAATTATTAATTAATATTTTAATTTTTAATAAAGAACAAAATAATTTATTTTTCAATTAAAATATAATAGTTACACATGATTTGTGTATTGGATGTTTTATATTCTCATTAATCTAATATTTTTTATGGTTCTATGATCATTAATTAATAATTTAACTTAAAATAAATAATAATATATTAATAACTTTATCCAAGTGTCCACCATGTAAGAAGAGGAAGAAGAAAAGAAGGTTAACTTTATTTTTTATTTAATCATTCACATTTATTTTTTTTTTATAGAAATCATTCATGTTCAATTGTTGTATGTATTTTGGGGTTCCAATTATTTCAAAACATATATATTTGTGGTTAATTATATGATCTTTATTACATTTATGCATTTTCCCCGGAAAAATAGAAAAATCCAAAAATAACAAATTATTCCTATGTGTCTTAGATGGCTTCTAATAATGATTTATCAAATATCAAACCCATTGATCCAACAACAACGTGTCTTAGATGGCTTCTAATAATGATTTATCAAATATCAAACCCATTGATCCAACAACAATTTATGTCAAAAATGACATTTTTCTCAATTTTTGGTACTTTACATAAATTACGTAGTGACTACAAAGTTGAAAATTCTGAATTACATACTTTATGTAACTTAGAAATTATAACGAATCTTAAATATTTTTAAACTAAAATTATGTGTTTCGATAATTTATTGATTAATAATTTAATCCATGTTAAATAATTAAAACATATTGATAATTTGAAGAAATAGAATAACTATTTATGTAATAATATTAAATAAATAACACCTTATGTTGAATTTTTTGTTAGATCTATGATATTTTTATCCTCTATTAATGAATTTATGAATTTTCCTTAAAAAAATTAGGTAAATCCAAAAATCATAAAAATCATTTTGTACTAAAAAATTATTTAATATATTGAAAGCTTAAACACTGTTTGAAAGTGTTATTTAAAATGTATAATATTTATGTGTTCGTAGACTCTCGGTCTCTTCATATAAACTATTGAAGTGTGCATTTATTTTATATTTATACATCAAAGTATTTAAACCTTATTCATAACTTTTTTAGTTCATTAGGATACACAACAGGGGGTGGTCGTAGCCCATCCCCCAATCTCTAGTGGCATCGAGATTTGGCCCCAAGTCTTTACTGGCATGACCCAATGACTGATGTACCAAGTACTAACTGAGGCACCCATCAGTTGGTTATTTGGTTATTCATAGTTATTTGAACATTAGCTTTAGTATCATTGATGTATTTGTGGGATTTATAAGGATTTCTCTTATATATCTAGTGTATCTATTCTTTCCACTATGTCCATGTGTATTCTGATACTTGTTTCTATCCAAACTTTTCAACATGATATGCAATACCAATATTCTGAACCTTAGTGAAAAAGCCAGTCTGAAAATTGAGAAAGACCAAAATAAATAATATCTATGCCATCAAGGTTCAAAATTTTGATACGATACCGCTCCATATTGGGTGTATCGTATCGTGTCTTTTGGGTCACCCAAACAGGTGTATCAGGACCCACTAGTTTTTAATAAAAAAAATCCTTAAATACCTTCCAAAAAACCAAATTTTGAAAAAAAAAACTAAAAAAATATAAATCCATATTTATCTAAGTACCAATATACCTCTGCCGATACACAGAGGCATATCACTATTTTGAACCTTACATTGCCATTCTTGGCTTTTTCACCTACAGCCATAAAAATTAACTCAATATTTAGTAGCATCATATTGTATTAGATCTTTTACTTTTACCCATTCATCTTTACTTATATATGTACACAGTAGATGCGCTTACACCAGTAACAACAAAGATGTATTCATTCACTATATATATTAGGGTTGCAAGTTGGACCGGGTTAGGTCGGATTGAGGCAAACCCTAGTCCAATCCTAAGTTTTAAACTCCCAACCCTAACCCTAACCCAGCCCGACCTACCCAACCATAACCCTAACCCTAACTAAATACCTCCAACCCTAACCCAACCCAACCCAACCCAAAGTCAACTTCGGGTTGGGTTGGGCTCGGGTTGGGCCCAACCCAACCTTCTTCCCATCCCTTAAAATCTTGTAAAACTTCTTAATCTAAGATCTTAACTCAACTTTCACCACATATATTAATTCTATGTTTTATTAGTATTTGTTGATATTTTTATTGGTTCTCTAAGTACAAAATTCAAAAAAAAAAAAAGTGTTTGAAATGACTATAGTTTATTATGAGTTATAACTTATAATAGATCTTTTATAGACAGCAAGCTATGGGTGGCAAGCAATAGAGAGGAAATAATGAATAAAATATTCAAAAACATAAAATATGTTATTAAGGTTTTAGTATTTTCAATTAGGATTAAGTGAAGTGATTATCTTAAAAGAAATAAATGATAGCATGTGGTGGGGGCTATACAACTATCATGCATCTAAACAAATTAATATATGATATATTATATATAACATATATTTATATATGATATGTACTATAGAGTCTGGTTGCCCAAGGGGTCAACCCTAACCCAAGGGCCAACCCGACCCAAGTTGCAGCCTCCTTGCTCCGTTATCCCCACCCTTCATTCTCCTTGACTCTCTCTCCTCTCCCCTTCTCACCATTCCCATTTTGCCAATTCAGCATTCTTCTCTCAATTCCTCAAGTAACTCAATATATTACCTAATCTCCCCCTCTTTCTCCCCACTACTACTCACGTCTTTCACTCTCTTTACCCACATAATTACTCTCCTTAATTAGCTCAATTCTCTCTCTCATGATGCCATGTCACCACCCTTCTAATATTGATAATCAATTAGCGTTCATTACATTTCCATGTTTGTGAGATATACATCTCATAGGGTAGAACCAATTACGATTCCTTACAAAATTGGATAAAGTATTTTGGGAAGATTTTGAACAATCTTCCATTTCCATATTCCTCTTCCATTGCCAATAACAATATGAGTTGCATTAAAATCTTGAGTCAAAACCTTGCAGACCCCATTCTTGGGTTGTATAACACCAATGATTCACATAATTAACACTAATTAATTTAATTAGCTTTATTTACATAATTAACAGTGAAATGGCCAATTATAAGTTTCCATAATAATTACTTAATTTACACTAATTAATTTACTGAATTTCTAACACTTTAGACCATTAATTTATTAGGTTGCTTAATAAAACTTAGTCGAATTGTTTAATTAACAAAATTACTTAGGGATGGCAAAATTACTTAGGGATGGCAAATTTAATTAGCTTTAATAAGGCGGGGATGGGGATTAATAGGGATCCCTAATTGGGGATGGAGAGTGAAGTCCCTACCCTGCGTTGACCCCAACTATATATATTAAATATTATTTACATTATATATACATCAAAATAAATTAAAAATATTGTTTATATTTTGAAAATTTCCTCTATTTTAAGTGAATCTATTTTTCAAAAATACCTTTAATTAAAAACTTTAATTAACTTTAATTACATAATTAATAGTAAATTAGTTAATTTCATTATCTTAATTAAAGAATGAAGAGAAAGGATGCTGAATTGGCAAAATGGGAGTGGTGGAAAAGGAAGAGGAGAGAGTTAAGGAGGAAGGGGGTTTGGAGAAAGGGGAGGGTAGCTGATATGGATCGCTATATATATATCAAAATATATTTAAGATATTATTTATATTTTAAATTATTTTTTATTTTCTAAATAATACTTTTAATTAAAAAATTTTGATGATTCAAGTCCCCACGAAAAACCCATCTTTGTCAAGGATCGGGGATGGAGGGCAACTTTTATCCCTAACAATAGTCAAGGTCAGAGATGGGGGAATATGGTATCTGCCCCAAACCCACTCCGTCGCTATTCAATTACTTATCGTAAACAATAAGTTAATTATTTTACTATTAACTAACAACAATTATTTAAATTTAATTATAAATTAATAATAATTTATTAACAATAATTATGGTTTAACTGACCTTAAATTAACAGAACAGTAATTATGCATTTATTATTTTACTGTAAATTACTTTCCTTCGATCTTATTATTTAGTTTTCCAAACAGCATACTTGCGTGGCACCTCATGATGCTAACCTCAAGCCGCTTCCGTGGACCGTGAGTCCCCTCCCTTTTATGTCAACTTGCCGCCGCAACCACCATCACATTCACGTCTATACCCACCGCTGCCACCACATATACTGTTTGTTCTTCACTTGTCTCTGCATTCTCTGCAGCTACGCATGTTTCTACATACACCACAATTTGGCTCTCTACATCACCAGAATTTCCGTTGCTAGCACCTGGCACCACCACACTGCATTTCTCAGGCATTTCTGTCTGTTGTTTTCTTCAGTACAGTGATCTATCTGTCCGCTCTTACTTCCACATCACAACCCTCATCATCTTCATTTAAATCATTCATCTCCTTTCTGTTTTCTCCATTGACAATGAAAACGCCGTATCCCTCTTTCCTCAGAATGTAAGAGAATAAAAGCTAATGTTATCCCAGGCAACAAAAACCATTCTTCGTTGACCTACATGAGTGTTCAAATGGAGTATGTTATTGAAGAGTTTTCTGCTAAAGGAAATTAGAATGCGTAGACATACCTTGAGAATTCCTGATTTCAAGTTGAACAATGCCAAGGCTTTGCCGTATGGATCATCGGTTGAGTATTCAACTGCAGTCATGTAGTCACGTTCACTCTTTTTTGTCTCACAGTTGGTGGTTTCAAATTCCAGCCTTCTACCAACGAAAAGTTTTACCTGTACCACAATAAAACATGAGATATCAGGTGCATTAATGACCCATAAGATACAACAAAAAATTAGGACCAAAGTGCATGTTGCTCTTATAACTACGAGGGTAGAAAACATAATTTGAACCATCTCTCACTTCATTCAATTCCCTCCCGTTAAGTCCAATATTTAAGGTGTTAACTCCCATTGGCTCATTAAATCCTATCTATTTTTGAGGTAATTTTGTTTCTTATCAATAAATTTTACTATTTATCTTTAAAATAAAATTTACTAATTAAATATACCTAATAATTTTAACAAAACATAAAACCATCCTGAAAATGAAACCGTTCTTCCATTCAAGTGGTGGGTAAGTAGTTCAACCATCAGGGTCAAAATGGGTCAACCCGTTATATCATAATTAAAAATAAAAATTAAAAAAATAGAACACAAAAAAATTATTAAAAAAAGAAATATTTTAGAAAACATCTAAATACCTCTAATATTATGTATTCATCATATTAAACAAAAAATAAGTGTATTAAATAATAATTATTTTTATTCATGTTGAAAATTCAATAAAAAATTAAAACTCAAAAAAAGATTGTTTTTCCATCTAAATGGCAGTCAGTCCAACCATTTGGATTGAAAGGGTTAACCAGTGATGTCATAATTAAATAATAAAATTAAAAATAGACAAAATACAAAAAACATATGGAAATTTATAAAAAAAATTTAACACATCTCAAATACTATACATTTATCATATTAAACAAAGATAAGTTTGATAAACATAAATTATTTTTATAATTAATTATGAAAATGAAATAGGAAATTTAAAACCACCCAAAATGAAATAATTTTTTTGAGTCAAATGGGTCAATTAATGATGTCATAATTATATAAAAAAACACAAAAAATAAAGAAATAAAAATATAGAAAATACAAAAAATGTCCACACTCTAATATTATATATTTACCATATAAAACAAAATTAAATATAAAAAATAATAAGTATTTTTATTAACAATGAAAATGGAATACAAAATTTAAATCCACTAGTACACAGTGAGTTTCATAGGTTTTCATGTGCACCACACCTGGACATCTACTAGTAAAAAGAAATGTCAGGATTACCTAGATAACAAACATATGGACTGGTATTTGAGTGAGGATGCAAGTCTTAGTGCATGTCAACCTACATCTCGAATTAATAGGATGCTTTTACACTCCAAATCCTCTATGGAACCAGAGAATACTTGGCCAATCATGATATGCCACATCAGCTTGATATATGTCCCGCATGTATGGAACTGATGTGTATTGTGATTGATCCAGTAGTCTGAGTAAAAATTGTAGAGGATTTAAATTCATTTCCTTTATATTTTAGTTTCAAATTACCATGTGGTCCATAATGGTCCAAGTCAACTACTTTTGAATGATAGGTGTCATGACCATCATTCTGGATAAAATTACACTATTGGATGCTTAGAGCACAATTTAATTCATAGTGGTAATTTTGGCCATGTTTGATACAGCATGTTGTGGACATTCCAGGTTGACGGGCATGTATTCCTTACAGGTATCCTGTGACAATATCCCAACCATAAAATGGCAAAAGGAAAATGTAATTTATGTACACTTGCATGATAATCTGACCATTTGAATAGAGAGACGAGAAACAATTACTTTGAGGAAATTGAACATACTTACCATTTGATTACCTCTAAGCTCAAAAATATGACCGTGTTCACTGGATGTCTTCCGAAGATGAAAGGAACCATGAGAACCCATCAAAGACCAACCTGTTCCTACAGACTCAGCTAGAATATGAGTTTCACCAGATCCAACAATGCCAACCACCTCTTTCCTTGCAACACATTTGGTTCCTGCCTCTGTTTTTTTAGTATCCCTGCAATGCATAAAAAACTAGCAATTGATAAAATTCAGGATTTAGGTATGATTCATACAGTGCTATTTTCTTTTCTTTTCTTTTTTACCATAAGATACAAATTAGGTAAATAACAGGGAAATTTTATTTTCAGGTCTTTACATCAAGTAAGCACACCATACATGCATACCAACGAAAGAGCAAAGAAAAGGCATCAGTTTCGTTAATTTAGAAATGGAAACTTCTGAGATATAAATGAAATGCATATTACCACAAGAACCAACCTAAATTTTTCAGATTTGGGGGAATACAAGAACCAACCTAATTTTTATTTTCAATAAACCGATGCTCCAGATTCTAATTCACATCTGAAAACTGTAATGATGCCAAGTTATTTCCACTCAAATAATTTTTTCATTTGCCCAGAGCTCTAGCATAGACAGTTTTAACTAGTATCTTTCAAGAAGAGGAAATCTAAATTGTCCATATTACCGCATGAGGAAATCTATGTGGTGGATGGACTCACCTAAAGTTAGAACCATAAGATCATTATGATTAAGCATTTTTGTTTTTGAACATCTAAAATAATTATAGATTAATTTGTTAGAATCAGATCAGGTAAGCTTCTGAACAAAATGGTTAGGCACCCAAATTTATATTAGCCATGCATTTTCATGCATCAGCAAACTCCGCTTTGTTGGCTATGTCCTGGTAGCTTGGCTACCTCATGTTACTAACCTAAAGCAGTTTAGAGTCTTTAGACTCACCATATCAGATAACCCTGTTTATCAGAATTTTAGATTCTATACCTGCAAGGAATTACAATTTCATTTGTCAATAGAAAATAAGTGAGCAAGTTTTACACACCTCATCTTAATACCAATGATCTCCTTGCCACTTTCATCCAGAACACATTTCCAACTCTTGGCATGTTGGATCCTTCCTGGTAGTGGTGAAAAACAGGGATTAATTGACAATGGATGTAACCGGACCATATGAAGTACCTGTGCTGCTAGTGCAGGGACAGTGATAGAGATAGCAATGCGCAGACAGATTGGCTTAGAGTCAATTCCAGAACTGGCTACCAACTCGAACCATTTTTCCATTGAAAGCTTATAAGCTGGGTCAAGCAAGTCTGACATAGATATAGATGTTGTCCCCATGATTTTGGCCGGCCTTGATATGGGTAAGATGGAAGGTGAATGGGACACAAGTTCAAAGAATAACTCTCCTGTAGGTTCGCACTGAAAAGCAGCAACCCGTTTCTCCCCACACTCAGACAAAATACTCACTCTTCTCTTAACATTAAAGAATAAATCTGGTTGTTTCTTACTAAAAGAAACAAAAAGGTTGCCCTTGTGCCTGGTTGGTAAGTTTCTTACCCCCACAATCTCCAGAAGTACCTGAAAGAACAAAATAGGTGCATAAGAAATAGAATGACATGACTCCAGAGGGTAAAACACATAAATAATAAAAAAATTGTTATTCTAGGGTCAGAACAATTAGAGCTATTAAGTTTCAAGGTTCTCAATCTCAATGCTAAACAGGATTACTAGTTTTAAACTAACAGACCATAAAAACCTTGTACAGATTACCAATAATAAAGCTTCCCTTTTCTTAATCAGTAATAGTTAAGTTTATTAATTGAAATGTGTAGTAGGATTTTATACAGTCAAGTGCCTAACACTCCGGAAGGTAGATATCCTCAGCTAGCCAAATAAAATCACAATTTACAAAAGTTGCATGCTTTTCTCAAGGGGAGATCAGGTCCCAATACATCTGACTTCTGTTTACCCCTCATTTTGCTAGTTCATCAGCAGTATTATGGGCTGATCTTGGAATCCACCTAATATACTGTCCTCAGTTCCATTGCTAGCACTAAATCTCCTTAACATGTCTATACTTCCAAGAACCAGCTTCATTACTGCTTATCTTGTGATCACATTTGAGTCCCTTTCAACCAAGATGTCTTTTTATTAATTATTACAATGATTTTTTTTACTAGCTGTAATTCGTGCAGAATAGCTAATGTTTCAGCCCTAATTGAATTGCCAAAACCTGCCAGTCCAGAATATAAGGCTAGGAAGTTCCCTCCCTGATCTCTAATTTCTAAACACTCCACACTCCAGATAAGTGTGGACTCCCCATGCTGCAGCCATCAATGTTCAGCTTGATTGTATTTGGGTTAGGTGGAAACCAATGTAGTGACTGAACCTTCAATGATGAAACCAATGTGGAAGTCTATAAGCCTCCTCTTTTTCTTGGTGGGGGTGTTCAAAAATACCTATATTATCCTAATCTTAATTTTGAAGGTCCATATAACTTTCAAACTGAAACCATTAGTGATTGCATGTAACAGTATAGCAGTCTGGATCAGGTAGGCACACAGTATGAGCACATTGAGTAAGCACTTGAAAGTTTTTTGACACTTGTTCCTTAAAATACCCCCAGCCTACCATTGAAAAAGATTAAAATCAATTTCTGATACAGGTGTAGAATATTTAGTGTGTGCTCACCACTGTGCTTACAATGCTGTGCCTACTATATCCAGACTCACATTATTGGCATCTAAGTGACAAATATACAAAAGGCCTAAAATTTCCCCAGTAACATACATAGCTAACTGTTTTATGGGCTGTCTTCTGATGCAAGAGGTACAAACTCTCCACCACTCCAATTAATGATTTGGTAGCAAGTTTGCTCAGGTCAGGTTTCAGAAGTTATCTCAGACAAATGTATCCAATTAAGGATCCAAGTCCCTACTCCCTACATGTACAACGAAGTATTTTTCTTTTAATCTACAATACTGATTTCAGAACCAACCTTATTCTTTTTTCTTGGTGGAACATGATTGTATTGAAACAAGAAACAAGTCTTAACAAAAAAGCTACAGAAGCCAAAAGAAAATTAAAATGTTCAAGAAGAAAGTTCAGGAAGCATTTTATAATGAAAATCATGATAAATACACATAAATATAGTACAGACAAATTGTTAGATAAATGGTTAAGGGGTAACACCTCTCTACCTAAGGAAAATATGGAGAGATACCGAACTCAAGACAACGCCTTCAATGAAGTGGCACTAATGAGAAAAATCTTGAGCATCAGACCTAAAAGAATCCTCCAAGTACTCAACTTCTAATTAAGAAAACTCAATAAGATATAAACACACTTCCTAAATAATAAATAATAAATTATACATCTCTAAATTAGTGAATCCCACCATAGACCTGTATTCCAACTGCAGATTATCCATAACTTTCAATTGCATGCTTTTGGTCTCTTTGGTTGGGTAACTGAATAAATTTCAAATAAAAAACAAATCTCATCTTAGATTTTAGAAAAACAAAAATAGAAATACAAGCAGTAAACATACATGCTTTGTTCCTGTCTTAGGTCCTCAAGCTTAGTTTCAGTTCTGTTCCTAAAAGAAGCATTACAATTTTAAAGATCACCATCATCATCTAAGCCTTATCCCAACTATATGGGGTCAGCTACATGAACCTGTTTCACCATTCCATTTTGTTCAATTCTATATCCATTGTTAAATTATGAGCGCTTAAATCACTTTTTACTATTTTGATCCATGTCCTTTTTGGTCTGCCCTATCCCTACTAGCCCCTTCAACTTGTAACAGATCACTTCTTACAGATGATATTAAGTGGTCTACTATGCACATGACAAATCATCTTAGTCTACTTTCTCTCATCTTATTACCTATTGGAGCACTACAGTTTTAAAGATAACTGTTCAAAATTTGGATCTGGATTTACAATTTCACATGCCATTCTGCCCCAATATAGAAATAAATTATTGTTTCTTTATTATAATCTCAATAGCATAATTTATTTGATTACCAGGATTTCCTCCAAACCTTATAATTGTAGAGGCAATCAATTTCTTTGAAATTAGGAGAATATGAAGTTACTTTGAGGTAACATGACTAGTAAAGGCATAATAAATGCACAAAAGAAAATGGCAATTGCAAAAATAGGGTTCAGAAAATACCAGCTTACCTCCATAACCTTTGTCTTGTGAAACTCAATTATGTTCTGATGCACATTGGATGGATCTACCTTCTTGCTCACTAAGTTTGAGGAAAATGGTGTTAATGTAACAGGAGATGGAGCAGCACCTCTATACATTGCCCCAGCTCTCCAATATCTTGAACCAAATGTGTCTTCCCACTGTTTGGTGGTTCCAGAAAATCCAACATCCAGTTTCTTCCCTTTGGTTCTGTCAGAGTCTGTGTCATCATGCTCTAATACCTTACCAATTGCTTCTACCAGGTCTTTACAGTAAGAAACAGGATGTAATTGGTGAGAGTGCCAGATAAGGTCAATGTCATAAGTTGGAACACAGAAGCGCTTGATGGATCTCTCCCTGTTTCTCTTGATCAAATGCAAAAATCCTTTGTATCTTTCCATGGCACATTGAAGAAAAAGATTGTTGTTCATATTTGGTCTGTCAACCTGCCACAAATTTATATGCAGAGACATAAATAAACAAGAAGTCAAGGAACTGAATGAATAACTTCTGTGGAACCTCTGAAGGAAAAGAATGAAATAACAGTTCAACTGCATGCTTGAAAGAAAGGAGAATGAGGATGAAATCATATGAATCAAACATAGTCAAGGCATAGTGGCCAAAACAATAAAATCACATGAATGAGACATCAAGTAAGGACCTAATAGTGCCTCTGGAAATGTACTAACTCTATATGAGTTAAATCACTGAGAAAATATTCAACCAATTCTCAATATATCATGATTCACCATATAAACCCAGGATTCAGATCAAATCCCATGAAAATGGCACATGAACAAACTTGGCTTGTATAATTTGTCTTGAACAAAAGCAGTGAAGAACTTGCAATCACTTAAATATAGTGCTAAGACTATCCTGTATCCTGACTTCCACAATACAAATCAAGAAAAATCTATTGATCTTCTTGCTCATGAATGTCCTTCCACAAGTTGTGGCACTGCACAAGTCATTTTCTGGAAGGATATTAGAAACCACCCAAAAGTTTGAAGGAAAACATTTTTAATCTATTTGAGCTTCATTTGAAGGCCTGTGTCCCTTAGAGGATGAAGCTCTTTGTAGTTTCTGGGAGCATATGTAATGTGAAGAGAATCACTATGTTTTGGATTTTATATATTAACAAAACTTGCAGGAGAAATAAGCTCTTAACATCCTACCCCTTCAAAGGACTCAATAATGATTTCTCTAAATAGAAGAAGACACCCTACTACTTGTACATTTAAGGTAAAATATATAACTTCCTGTTCTATTTTCAGTTTCCTATTTTAATTATTTCAATCAATTGCTCCTGGGAAGACTTTTCAAACTGGGTTAGTTGACTCATGGATCACCTATCAATTCAAAATCAGTCAAATTACTGGTGAAAGAAGAAGAAGAAATAAAGCATGCCAAGGATGGAGTAAAATTGGTGAACCTCAACTCTCTGCAAACATTCAGCAGATTTAAGCAAGTTCTAGTCTTGTTTGCAGTGACTGTTAGAAACTTGTGTCATTGTAAGATCCAATTAACCAAAAGAAGGCTTTATTTATTTCTTTGAACTACATTTTATTTAGTTCAAAGTTCAGATTTTCAGTAATTTTATTAGTTTTTTCCTTTCTACATGAAAGAAAGGCAGAAATTAAAAGTGAATGAGCAAGGATTGGGGGCTTGGCCTAACTTGATGCACTGTCCCCACTATAGTAATCAGAGCCACATGTATGGAGCATACTGCTTCTAGTACATGAATTTTATTATTGGGAACAGAAACATAGTCAAAGCATGTTTCTCAAAATTTCAAAACATGTTCATAATATTTTGGATATTCATGCCAAAATCTTTGCTTGTTCAGAAGCCTCCTGTGGCCCCTACCATCATCACATGAAGGACATATTGGAGTAGTTGCAAATAGGAGTGAAGGACATAACAGAGTTCAATGAGATATGTACTCCACCCCTTAAGAGTTGAGTTATGTGAAAATGGGGGAAATTGATGTAGGAAAACCCACAGATCTAACCCAAAAATACAAATCCCATCTGGATAGACGAGACAACCATCTCTTTTAGGACCACTACACTCATTTAAGGACAACAGGAGTACAGGACAAGTTAATCCAGCTCATGCTTGAAGCCAACCCTATAAGAAAATTAAAGACAAGATAAAAAATGTTTTGGAGATATTTTGTGCTTTCTCATTTTTTATTATTTTCTTAGTAAGTAGCTTGAGTAGCCAGCTATGATTAACATTTCTTTGGAAAGGGAGAACAGGCTCTTTATACTCTCCCATTTTAAGCTAGCAAATGGAATTTTAATGAGATTTGTTTTCTGCAACTATTGGAGTTAATGCATTGAGGAAGAGCCCTCTTTCTTGGTAGCAACACCAGCATATTTGCCCTCCATTGTCTCCAGTTTTCTTCTTATTTCTGTTAAAATGTTTTAATACAGAAATTCTGTCCATGATCATTTACCCTCTCAAAAAAATGTACATAATGTAATGGGACCCAAAATCCAAACACTTGGACTTCGGTAATATCTAAAAGAAGCATGTCATAACACTACTTTTAGATATTTGATGCTATAGGCTGGTCCCCATGAGAATGTAAAGGAAAAAAAAATGGAGTCCTCTTAATTACCTGGTAAAAGAAAGGGCTTTGCCTTTTAACAGCTGAAACCAAGTCGTATTTGGTGCTTTTTGAAACCCCTGAAAGGTTTTCATCAACTTTTTTTGATAAAGGAATTCTCAAATCAAGTTTGTATGGATCTTCAGGATATAGATTGTTCCAAATTTCTTCAGTTTCCTTTGTAGAAACCCCTTTAATAGTTGATACAACATTGCGGTTGTCAAGGATCCTTCCATAAAATTCCTCACAGTCTGCTTTGTACCGAACCTAAGTAACAAAGCCAACAAAAAAAGAAAGTTCAATTACTGTTAAACAAATCAGGAAAAGAGATACATTTTTCTGCCAGTAACAAAAACAAGTTATGTATATTCTAGATGTCTACCGGGTTAAGCCTATGACAGTGCCAAATCCATTCACAATCAAGTGGCACAACCAAAGGCCCTTCTAGAACCCAAGACTCATTATGTTTGGCAAGCAAGGGAAGCCAGCAAACCTTGTACCTGAAATCTCACAAACCAGAATTTGATAAGAGGGATTTGAACTTACAATTTCGGGATTTATAAAAGGATAAGTCACATAATCCAATTTGTTTAAGAATCAAATATTCTATCTTCCCATAATGAGATCAAAAGAGTGATGAGTATCCAGTGTTCACCATGCATGTTGGTAGTGCACTGCACATGCATGTTTTATGTTCAACTGTGGAGACCAAAATTTACTTAAGAATTTTGTTCTGTTTCTTTTCCTCTAGTAGGCAAGGTCTATTGAACCCAAAACACAGTGGTTTCTTATCTCATTCATCCTATGTCCAACTGGGTGATTGGCCTACACACTTTGAAGGACTAACCAATACTATCATCACCACATATTAATTTAGGAAACTGTCAATGAACCTACATGCTATTTTCTTTATAAAATGACTGTATGATACTCCCATACTAGATCTTACAAAATGACATTTGATCGGTATAAAAATGGGATACACTTAAAATGCATGACTTCCAAGGCTCAAGATGCACGTTTCCTAAGATACAAACTTTGAGATCATAAGAAAATGGAAATCAAGTCCATAAATTTTATACCAAATTAGAAGAATGCATCAAAAGTAATAGTAAAACAACTTGTTAGCAGTGTTGAAGGAACATGGATACGGGAATCAGAATCTGATGTGCATCTGGGAATCTGACTTGGCAAGGCAAAAAAATAAGGACTCACGGACACATCTATGGACAAGTATAAACTATTAAAAATACTCTATATTTTGTTGAATTTTAACATTAGTCCTATAAAAAAGTTTTTAAAAGCTTGTTTTGTTACTTAAGAGCATTTTGTAGGAAAAATGGCATTGAATGTGCAAACTGTTCATCTCCATCAAATAAACAATGAAAGAAAGAAAAACACCATGTAGAAGTGTCCCTCAAGAATCCATGTGAGTGTTAGTGTCCAATACAGGCAATTCATCCATTTAGGAGAGTCCATGCAACACTGCTTGTTAGGCTGCATACCTGTAAATTGCATAGTGCAGAACAGGACCATCATAGAGATAACGATTTCGATCAACGTCTGCAAGGAATTGCAACTGTGCTTTTGCTGCAGCTACGAGGTCTTCACTTATGATGATCTTCTGTGCTTCAAGCCACTCTGATTCTTGCTCTTTTTCCATTTCTTATAAGGAAATCACCCAACTTTGCAAGGCTTTCGTAGGTTGTGAATTTAGAAACCTGGAATTGGCTTCAGAGCATCCAGTGAAATTAAACAGTTTCAATCTTGTCGTCCATTATAAACTAATCATGAATTCTTATCATATTGAGCTTTCTGATGAAAAAAAAATCTTGAGAAATCAATATTCTTCATCATTCAAATATTGAGCTCAATTATTGTTATCATTATTTTGCACCCAATTATTTGCTTAAGGCGGGACATCAATATGGGAAAGAAAGAAAAGAAAAAGGCATTCGACAAGAACCAGAACTCTTTCATTATTTGAGAAGGGGACAGTACATGATATTATACAAAAGTATTTAGATGGAGCAGTAACAGAATAGCAGAAAATCAAGACAACCCAAAATATGGCATCCAGTTGAGACCTAGACTTACATGATTAAGCTCGGAAAAATGAGTTCTATAATTACTACGCAAAAGTTCAAAATCCTGGCATAACTATTTTGAAAGAACTGAACAAATAATGAGATTATGAACAATTTTGTAGACGTTTAAACAAGTAGCAGAGTACGTCACGAAATTAAGAGCTTGCTAAGCGGAACCATGGAAGTCGACCGGAAGTTTCAACCTCTTCAGTTTGTCAACGTTCAATTTCAACACAGAACTATCTATAAACATGACTTTCTGCGAAAATAACAGGAAACAACTATTCTTGGGTTTAAATTAAAAAGTAAACAATCGGCAGGGGACATCACGAAACTAAAAGCTTGCTAAGCTGAAACATGGAAATCTAGAGGAAGCTTCACTCTTCAGTTTGTGAACGCTCAATTTTCAGCATAAACGACTATTCTTGGATTTAAACTAAAGAGTCAAAGAAGTAAGCTGAATATTAAGAAAACAAGAAAAGAAATACAAGGCGCGTATATCGCGGGAAAAATAGCATACCAGAAACGGTGACCCTTCAGATGCACGTAAAGAAGAGAAGGCTAAACGTAGATGCGTCGACGGCCAAACTCTATTAATCACCTCCCGGGACGAGATGATGAAATTATCAGTCTGTAAAACGAGATTTTTATTTGGTAAAGTTTGTACAACGATTTTCGTTTTTTTGGTAAAATACAAAAATCTCCCTTAAATTTTGAAAGAATTCGACAAAAACCTCCCTTCCATCACTCGTTGACACGGAAAACGTTAAATCGATGCATTATTTTTTATAGTTACCCATTTTGCCCCTTTTATAAATGGGATAAATGGACTGTACTCCACCTCATAAATCTGAAATTACAGTCCCTCTCGTCTAGTATCCTACCGTGGATTTGGCATTGATCCATAGTCAGGATTCATCCACATGTACGATGGAATTAAGGTTTTTAGGGGTGGATTGAACATTAAAAACCCCTTTATAAATTAGTTTACAAACATTATTCCTGCCTTTTCCATCCAAACGCAAATAGAGAGATATGCCATCTTGACCTTTCCGACGAATTCTTCGATGGTGTTAGCGAAGCATGCAGTTACAACCTTGACTTAGCGTCTATTTGGCATCGATGTCATTGCTCCAGAAAACAACGACACATCAATGTCACGTCGGAAAAAATGGTGCTCCAGGAAATGCTTGTTTGTTTGGAACCGTTTTTCCATAAAAAACGGTGCTCCAAGCCATGCCTTGGAAATTGAGAAAGTGTGGCTTAGAGCAATGCCGAATTTGGCGTTTCCTAGAGTTGCAACTCATTGCTACCAACAAGGACATGGCGTGGCAGTGGTAGGGGCATGACTACCGTGTTGAAAACATTTCCTAGAGCATTGGTACCAAATAGAAAACATTATTGTTGCTCCAGAAAACGTTCTACTTGGCAGCAACGTTTCCAAACAAAAAAAGACATCATTTTCTCAAAAAACAGTGCTTCCAACCCACACATCAGCAGCACCGTTTTAGAAAATGGTGTTGTATCTGTAGAATCGATGCCAAAATATACTTAGCCGTTGTTGTCTAGTTCTCGCAGCTTGGCTCTTCGCAATACATGCTAGGTCAGCACGTTAGGTTTCGGTAGCCTCACCGACGTCATCAAATGGTCTAATGATGTCAGACGATTCACAAAAATGCGTCAACTCACTCAAGAGCTCGCTCTAGAGTCATCACCTTTACATTCCTCAACGTGCAACGTGATTCTCTATTTCTGTGAAAGTCGACTCCATCAAATTAGCTCACTAAGCTACCCCGCTACATTTAACATTACTTCCTGTCGAAATGTGACACTGACGATAGTCGTAAAAACTACATGTTGATAAGAAAGGACCTAGAATCCACTAGGTTGAAATTCTGTAATACACCAAAAATTAAGAGAAACTCTTTGAAAAAATTGTATTTGGAATTCATTGCCTGTAAACAAAGGCTTAGTGTCCCTTTTATAGCCCTTGAATTACAAACTTACTCAAAATAAGAAACCAATTCCTAAGGAAATAAATCGGAAAGGAAACAACTCCTACACTTTTTCTAACTAATCTAAAAGAAAACAAAGAAATAAGAACTCTACCAAGACTAGGAAACTCAAAAAAAGAAACAAATAAGAAAGTTGAGTGTTTTCGTAGGACTATGTGTTTTCATCCTTTCATTCCTTTTTGGGCAGTTTCTTCTTATCCAATTGCTCCATGTATTTATTTGCAAGCTGCTCCACATCATTCCCATCCACTTGAAAAAAAAAACTCATCCCTGAATTAATCTTTGGATAAGATGGACCATTAGATGGAAAGTACTCGTATAAATCAGCAATATTGAAGGTTATGGAGATATTAATGTCCTTAGGAAGATCAACAGCATAAGCATTGTCGTTGGTTTTCCTTAAGATCCGATAGGGACCATACTTCTTTGGCTTCAATTTGTTGTAGGTACCAATAGGAAACCACTCCTTATGACACCATCACTTGATCTCCTACATCAAATACATTCGTTCGCCGTTGCTTGTCAACTACTACCTTGTACTTGGTGTTGGACTCTTCTAGCTTATGTTTCACCTCCACTATAGTAGCTTGGTGATGTTTAGCCATGGCTCTAGCTGCGACACTCGTGCCAAAAACATTAGGCAACTTTACCAAATCTAGAACATGCCTGGGATCCTTCGTGTAGACAGTGGAGAATGGAGATCTCCCTGTTGAACTATGAACAATGTTGTTAAATGCAAATTCTGCTTGAGCTAAAGCGTCGTCCCATTGTTTAGGCTTGTCACCACAGATGCTCATAATCAAATTGCCCTGAGTTTTGTTTACTACCTCAGTCTACCCACCCACCTAAGTAGGGGTGCTCATAGTTTGGTTATTTTTTCAAATTGAGTCGACCTAATTATTTTTTTAAATATCCAAACCAAAACTGAACCGATGCAATCGTTCACCGGTGAACTGATTAACCGCGGTTCGGTTTTTCAGTTTTTTTATGCACTTAAAATATAAAAAAAAAACCTAAAATTGTCAGTGGTTGCTATCAGTGCCGGTGGTTGCTGGCGGAGCCGCAAAGAGGAGAGGTGAGAGAGAGAGAAGGCTCCCATATGCTTCAAAACCACCACCCACCGGTAGTCGATAGATGCTTCAGATGCTTCAAAACTACCAACGATACTGAATGGCGTTGGTGCTTGCTTGCCAGCAAGGCAGCGACCGACATTGCCGCTTAATACTTAATTGTAGACCACTTCTATGAATGGCTTGTAATGTTGCATCTCTTTCAAGACCAAGACCTTTTATCATGACTTCTGCTCGTTGCATACCTAATCCACTACTATAAGAATAACATTTCCTACTGCGGTTTGAGCAGCAAATGGTGTCCCTCTTCCTATACCTCGGAATCCACAAGTACCGGCAGAAGGCCAAGAAACCACTCGACCTCGTACATCTGTAACAGTCACAATGGTATTGTAAAAACTTTCTTGAACATGAATAACTCCCTTTGGTATTCTACATCCACTCTTACGTAAACCAATACGTCCGTTTTTACATGAACCAATTCTTGGTATAGGTTTTGCCATATTTTATCATCTCATAAATATGAGTTAGAGATATATGGATATATCCATTTCATGTCAAAACATATTCTGAGAAGAGAACGGAGAGACTAGAGAGACTAAGAAGAGAACAGAGAGACTAGAGAGACTGAGAATAGAATAGAGAGACTAGAGAGACTGAGAAGAGAAGGGAGAGACTAGAGAGACAAGAGAAAAGACAGAGAGTGATAGAAGTTGAGAAGAGAAAAAGGCTTGAGTGGTTCCGAGTTTCGAAGAGAGTCTAGCAGTGATAGACTGGTAAAGTTTCAAAGAGAATGCGATTGGCAGTGGCAGTCTGGCACTCTGGCAGACTGTCGAACTTTCAATTGATTCAAAGAGAGGCTGAAATTGAAAGCCTCTTAGACTGTCAAACCTTTTTGAAAAATAAAAAAATATAATATATAATATTATATAATATTATATAAATATATATATACCAGTTGGTTCGGTTAACCGATGGTTTTTTTAAATGGTTAACTGAAACTGAACCGAAACTGTCATTTTGTAAGAATATCGAACCGAAACCAAATCGACCGGTTCGATTAACCAATTTTTTGGTTTGGTTTTGGTCAATTTTTTCGGTCGGTTTGATTTTTTTGTATTTTTTGCTCACCCCTACGTCTAAGGATGTGTCATGCTATTGAAATTAAGTTCAATATTGAACCACTTCCATAAAGTCAACCATAAGTGAGCTAGAAACTTACTGTCCTGATCTGAGGTGATGGACTTAGACACTCCATGTAGGCGCACAATCTTCTAGAAGAATAATTTTGCCACATGCGTTGCATAAGTAGTCTTGCCACAAGGAATGAAATGCACCATCTTTGAAAACCGATCAACTACCACAAACATAAAACCTACTCCTCTCTGAGTTTTGGGGAGTCCTAACACAAAGTCCATAGATAAATCCTCTCAAGGTTCTAAAGACACTGGCAAAGGCATGTAAAGACCTATGTTTTGAGATTGCCCCTTTGTGACTTGACAAACAAGGCACTTTCTCACATAATTTCCGACATCCTTATTCAGTTGAGACCAATAATACATTTCCTCCACGCTATCGATTGTCTTGTCTCTGCCAAGATGACCACCCAAACCTCCAACATGTAATTCACAAATCACCTTGTCCTGTAAGGATGTTCTAGGGAGACACAAGAACAAAAAACCATCATGTACAAGAAAATCACCCATAGATTATCTAGTAGTATGTTTCTCCCATATGTTGCCAAAGTCCTAATCAATTTCATAGAGCTCCTTCAAGCACTTGAACCCAATAACTTCATTATTTACAGTGATGAGTAGAGTAGGCGTTTGCTCAATGCATCAGCTACACGGTTCAAAGTGCCAGATTTATGCTTGATAACATAATGAAACTGCTCTAAAAAAGTTGTCCACCAGGCATGCATCTTGTTGAGGTGCCGTTGATTTTTGAAATACTTCAGTGATTATTGGTTTGAATAGACCACGAACTCCCGCTAAATCAGATAATGCTCCCAATTCTTAAGAGCTTGAATAACTGCATATAATTCCTCTTCATAAGTTGACCACTTTTGCCGTGTCTCGTTTAATTTCTCACTAAAGTAGGCTACTGGTTTACCTTCCTGAGATAGAACACCACCGATTCCAACCCCTCATTGATGTAGAAGATAACCTCTCATTGATTTGCCGTGTCTCGTTCTATTCATCAAAAATTTCTCACTAAAGCTAGTACCGATGTAGAAGATAACCTCTCATTGATTTTAGCAAAGCTTCTTTCAGCCTCTTTTGTCCACTCAAACTTCCCTTTCTTCAAATAGTTGGTGATGGGGGACACAATGCTGCTAAAATTTTTGATGAATCTCCTGTAAAAAGTGGCCAAACCATGAAAGTTGCGTACCTCCGCCACAGTCTTTGGAGATGGCCAATCTCGAATAGCTAGGATCTTTTGATCATCCACATGTATCCCATCAGCACCAACTATATAACCAAAGAACAACAATCCGCCGGTCATGAAGTGGCACTTTTTCAGATTGACATAGAGCTCGTTCTCCTGTAGTACCGTCAGTACTTCCTATAAATGTTGTATACGCTCTCTCTCAGATTTTCTATGGATCAAAATATCATTAAAATAGACAACTACAAACTTGTCGACTAAGGGTCTGAGTATCTGATTCATCAACCGCATGAACGTGCTAGGAGCATTAGACAGTCCGAAGGGCATCACCAACCACTCGTATAAGCCCTCCTTAGTTTTGAACGTCATTTTCCATTCATCATCAGGCTTGATACGGATCTAATGATATCTACTCTTTAGGTCAATTTTGGAGAACATCTTAGATCCTCCTAATTGGTCCAACATATCATCCAATCAATGGATGGAAATCTGCATCAGATGGTGATCTTGTTGATGGCATGACTGTCAACACACATCCTCTAGCTTCCATCCTTCTTTGGTGTCAGCAATGCATGTACTACACATGGGCTGATGCTCTCTCGAATATGCCCTTTTTGTAGCAGTTCCTCCACTTTCTCTCTTAGGATCTTGCTTTCCTTTGGGCTCATCCGATAATGTGACAGATTTGGTAGGGTGGTACCAGGAATCATATCATTTTGATGTTGGATGTCACGCATAGGGAGTAGATGGTCTGGTTCCATAGTTAGGGCCTTGAACTTATCCAACAGGGGTTGCACCTACTCTGGAACTTTACGATCGAGCTCTGCCTCACCGTTGATCACCAAAGCAAATGTCTCCTTGGCCTCCTTAGTATTTGCAAAAACTCAAGTTCCAATGAAGATATTGAAAGGAAAGATTGCCCTCCACTTTAGAAGCTTTAGGTGAACCTCCCTTTGGTACAAGAGAAATCCTCTTGTTCTCCCATCTAAACACATACATATTTTGTCTACCCCTATGTGTAGAATCAACATCATATTGCCATGGATGCCCCCAACAACACATGACATGCATCCATATCTACTACATCACACGCGATAGTGTCTTTATAAAATTTACCCAAGGAGAGAGGAACCTAACTAATTTTTATCACCTTAATGGCAGGGCCCTTCTTGATCCACCAGATCTGATAAGGGGTTTGATGTGGTTCTGTTGTCAACTACAAGTTATCAACCAGCACATTTGATACATAATTCTTGTAGCGGCAGCTGTCTATAATCAGGTCACAGACCTTTTGGTTGACTAAGCACTTTGGTGTGTAGAGGATTCACTACACCACCCAAATAATTGGTTCACCATCCTCTGCATCGACTATATCATCAAATTCACCTTCGTCCGGGTCTATGTCATGATCATGGTTGTCTTCCGTAGAGGGCAATCACTGGATCTGTGGCTGTATTCACCACACTTTGTAGCAAGGACCATTAGGCACTGGCTTGGCATAAGGGTAGGGGTGATCATTTCAGCCCGGCTCGGCCTGGAAATTCCGGGTTTGGGCTTGGATTTTGTGTTCAGGCCCGGCTTGGGCCCGGGCCCACATCAGACCTACAAATTTTAGGGCCGGGCTTAGGCTTAATACTTCAAGCTCGGCCCAGGCCCGGCCCAGCCCACATATATTTAAATTTACACATTTTGTGTATTAATGTATACATATATATACATGTTATTTTAAATTAGATTATATATTTTATATATAAATATTATAACATGACATGTATAATTTATATTATATTATATAATGTACAAAATAAGTTTATATGCATGTTAAGTCATTTAATAAAATATTATAGATATGTAATGTTTTATATATGAAAGACATTGGCCCAAAATTAGGCCTGGCTCGAGCTCGTGCCCAAGCTATAGCCCTTATCATAAGTGCAAAGCCTAGAACCTTGGGCTGGGCTAGGGCTCATGTTTCAAGCCTAGAACCTTGGGTCGGGTCGGGCCCATGCCTAAGCTATAGCCCTTATCATAATTGCAAAGCCCGGACCGGGCCCGACTTGGCTCGGCCCATGATCACCCTTACTTACATAAGGGTTATTGTTGGTCCTACTAGTAAAAGCTCTATCTCGGGGTATCGAGCCATCCCCTGTTTGAGTATTTCTAGGTTCTACTCCAGATGGTCGGGTCTGATTATCAACCTAGGACTACTTATCCTTGGCGGTAGAAGACTTCTATGGCTCTGCTTGCGTGCACTTATAATTCTCTATTTTGCTTGTTGATTGACGTGCTAGCAACCTCTCCGCTCTGAGTGCCAAATTGTGGGCTTCATTAACAGACCATATAGTTTGCATCCCCAACTTATCTTGTATAGTGTACCTCAAGCCATTGATGTATCTGACAGTCTATTGGTTTTCTGTCTCTTTGAGATTGCAGCGGGTCTGCATCCTTAGAAACTCCTCTGTGTATTCTGCCACCATTCACTTGCCCTGTACACAATTCTGAAATTATTGGAATAGGATTTGTTCATGATCTGCAAGAAGAAATCTTCCTCTCAATAGTTGCTTCATCACGTGCCACTCTCGTACAAGACGCTTCCTTTGCAACACCCTGTTCTCTTGATGGCACTACCACCAAGCTCCTGCCCCTCCTCTTAATCTGTAAGCAACAAGAGGAACTTTCTAATCATCTGCTATGGTCGTGACATCGAAGAATTTCTCTACCTCGTATAACCAATCAAGGAAACTTTCAATGTCTAAACTCCTGTTGAAAGTAGGAATCTCGACTTTGATCTTATATTCCTCAACTCTTTGTGGCCTGACCGCTATGTAGGGTTCTTCAAACTCTCCTTCATCGTTAGAATCATCCTCTTGGACTCGTTGTTGCCTATGAATAGGAGCATGTCTCTATGCAGGTTGATTTCTCTCACGAGCATTACCTCTGCTTTCGTGTCCTCTGTTGTCAAGGTCGAGACCTATAAGTGTAGTATGTATTTCCTCTACCAATTTGGTTGTGTGATCCAACCTTTTGTTCGTTTGACGTTCTTGAGCCTCCAACGCATCCCATAGAGCTTCTACTCAACGCTCATTGTTAGAGTGAGCATATTCTCTACGACCATCCATCAGGATACTAAAGAGTTCTGATGAAATAGGGAGGATAACCTGTTTTGATACCAACTAACGTAGGATGAAAACCGTGGTTGAGCTTGATATTGTGCAAGCTACACATTGATAAGAATATACCTAAAATCCACTAGGTTGAAACTCTGTTAATGCACAAGAAAATAAGAAAAACTCTTTAAAAAAATTGTATTTGAAATTCATTGCCTGTAAACAAAGGCTTAGGGTCCCTTTATAGGCCTTGAATTACAAACTTACTCAAACTTGGAAACCAATTCCTAAGGAAACAAATTGGAAATGAAACAACTCCTACACATTTCCTAACTAATATAAAAGAAAACAAACAAATAAGAACTCTACTAAGACTAGGAAACTTAAAAAAAAAAGAAACAAATAAGAAAGTTGAGTGTTTCTGTAGGAATGTGCGTTTTCATCCTTTCATTCCATTTGGGGCAGTTTCTTCCTATCCAGTTGCTCCATGTATTTATTTGCAAGCTGCTCCACATCAATTTAGAATAGAATTGTCGAAATTCATCATATTTTGGCTACACCAAGTTCTTTGATTGAGTTCTTAATTCTTTATCTCATAGGCACATTCTTTCTTGAGTATTACAATTTTCAGTTTCTACTATTTTTTTGATGGAAATATCTTTCATTTTAACTCAGTATTATCAACAAATTTACGAAAATAGCGATTTGGTAGGTAAGGTGAGGGATGATTTGCTCTTTTTTGAATAGATGAATAAACTGATAGAGTGATTGAGTTGGCATGAGATTTCCACTCAATTTAGAATATTCTACTTAATAAACTAAAACTTTAACGAATTTAAGGGCAATTCCAGCAAAATATTACTTTGGTAGCGGTTCTTTTTTTGTGGTTTCGTAAAACATGAGAGTGACTCTTAACTTTTCAGAGAACAAATGGAAGTGATTCTTGTAACCCATAGAAAATGTCCCATGGAAAGAAAACATTTGCTATAATTCGAAATGGAATGACAACTAGGTTTTATGGATGTTTGTCATTCTTCTTTCTTTTTTTCTGTATTTTTCCCATTCTCATTGCCAACTTGTGTTGTCACCACTGCTATAGGGTAGTTGCTTCTAACTTTCTATTTAGAGCATATGATGTATAATGACGAGAATGTCGGGAGAAAACAATGACCAAGTGAGTAAGATGTTCGGTAGATTGCCAACCGAGTGAGCAAATACAAAAGCTCGACAAGACCAAACAAGTAGGGATGTTCATAAGAAAGCCCAACCCGACCAAACCGACCAACCTGGACCGACCCAACCCGAGTCGGCCGGGTTTTCCATCAACACGGGTCGGTTTTGGGTTGTGCAAATTCCTAAACCGATGATTCAGGTCGGTTTCGGTTTTCACACAAGAAAACCGAAACCGACCCGAACCAAACCGACTTAGATCAAACATGAAGTTCCAAAGCCCATTAGGCCACCTAGTTTTTGAATGGTTGCAAGAAACTTTGGATTAGTGAATAGTGATTAATGAACAACTTTTGTGATTAACTTTTCATTTAAATTTTATCATAGGAGATGGTTGAATCATTCAATTTATGACTGTTTTTAAAATTAGCAAGATTTTATCACAGGGATGAACTTAGAACTGAAACCGACCCAAACCGACCCAACCTGACTCAAACCGACCAGGTCGGATTTGCTTAACACTGGGTCAGTTTCGGTTTTTATGTCAGGTAACCCGACTAGGTCGGGTCGGTTGGAAAAATCGTAGTAAACCGACCCAACCCGACCCATGAACAACCCTACAAACAAGAAGATAGTTGTGAAAAGAATAGTAAACCTCTCTTGTAACTCTCTCGAGAGACAAAGAGACTATTAATCACACCAAGATTGAGGGTCATAAATAGTTACATTCCTCCTCTTCAGACAATAGAGTTTAGGAGTAGGAAAAGAAGATAAAGAGGTTGGGTTAGAGCTTAAAACTATTTAGAACTTACGTAAAAGACAAAGCTAATCTATTTACTGGAGAGCATAATTTTATTGATGAATTTAAACCATTAAATACAACTAAATCAGATATGCACGTAGCAGAAAAATAGGCAGCAACTAACCCATCACTAACAACTCCTAAACTCATGGCTTTTTCCAAAAGAATTGGTAAACACTACCTAACTTCCTAAAGAATAGGATTACAAATTTATTCTGCTGAATAACAACAAAATAATAAACTTTAACACCCTCCCTTAAACTGAATGTTATACAATCAGCATTCAGTTTAAACTAGAAAAAGAAACAACTCCAAACAAATCACGCAGCTTCACAAATGCACCCAATTTGAGAGGCTTGGTTAGTATATCTGCAACCCGGTCTTTACTGCGACAATAAACCAATTCAATGACTCCTTTTGTGAGATCTCAAAGAAAATGGTATCTTACATCTATGTGTTTGCTCCTACCATGTAAAACAGGATTCTTGGATAGTTTAATGGTTGAACTATTATCACAATATATCTGTATACTCTCCTGCTTCAAACAATGCAACAATTCAAGTATTCTTTTCAACCAAATAGCTTGACACACACAAGAAGCTGCTGCTATAAACTCTGCTTCTGTTGTAGACAATGTAACAACTTGTTGTTTCTTTGATGCCCATGAAACAGCCCCTGAATTCATCATAAAGACATGACCATAAGTACTTTTTCTATCCTCTAAGTCTCTTGCATAATCACTATCACTAAAGCCAATAAGATCTGATCCTCCTCCTTTTTGATAAAAGATACCAAAATCAAGTGTATCTTTCAAGTAGTGTAAGATTCTCTTTGCAGCAAGGAGATGAAGCTCAGTTGGAGATTCCACAAACCTGCTAATTAAACTTACAACATACATAATATCAGGTCTAGTTGTTGTTAAGTACATCAAACTTCCAACAATTTGCTTGTATAAAGTACTATTAATCTTCTTTCCTTCATAGTCCTTCGTGAGCTTCAAACTTGGTTCAATTGGAGTTCCCACTGAATTACAGTCCATCATCTGAAACCTGTCCAAGATCTCTAAAGCATATTTCTTTTGTGTGATGAAAATCCCAACTGTTGATTGCACTACTTCGATGCCAAGAAAATAGTGCATCATTC
The DNA here is from genome assembly GCF_055504915.1 of Nelumbo nucifera. Classification (NCBI taxonomy): domain Eukaryota; kingdom Viridiplantae; phylum Streptophyta; class Magnoliopsida; order Proteales; family Nelumbonaceae; genus Nelumbo; species Nelumbo nucifera. Next base: position 100,782,883 of record NC_142649.1, read on the forward strand.
CTAGATCGGTCATCTCGAATTCTGCCATCATGGACTTTTTAAACTCCTCAAACATTACTTGATCATTTCCTGTGTAGATTAAATCATCCACATACAAACAAACAATCATGATTTTCTCTACAGATTCTGATTTAATAAAGAGAGTACGTTCATATGGACATTTTTTAAACCCAGCCTTGGCAAAATAAGTCTCAATGCAGTTGTACCAAGCTCTAGGTGCTTGTTTCAACCCGTATAAAGCCTTCTTCAACCTGTACATTTTTTCTTCACTTCCTTGTTGCACATAGACAGGGGGTTGATCTATAAAAACCTGGTCATCCAGATTGCCATGTAGAAAAGTAGATTTCACGTCCATTTGAAAGGTTGGCCTATAATTTTGTGCTGTCAAAACCACCACCATTCGAATAGTATCATGCTTTGCAACCGGAGCAAAAACTTCCTTCTAATCAACGCCAAATTGCTGCTTGTATCCCTTTGCAACGAGTCGAGCTTTATACTTGTCTACTTTGCCATCTTTGTTCAACTTAGTTTTATAAACCCATTTAACACCAATGGATTTTTGTCCGTTTGGAAGTTTCGACAGCTCCCATGTGTTGTTTTTCTCTATTCACCTGATCTCTTCATCCATGGCTTTTTGCCGTTTTGGATATTTGATAGCTTCTTGGAAGGTTATTGGATCACAATCTGATAATAAAGCATAATGAGCAAGAGTATCATTAGAATGATCACCACTAACCTCATAATCCTCCATCCATGTTGGTCTTCTTCTGATTCGTTGAGATCTTGAACTTGCACCTTCTGTTTGAGCTTCGGTGACATCAAGTGGCTGCTACAACTGATGGTCAAGTTGTAATGACAGAGGTGTATCAGAAATAGTTTGCATTTCTGCTCATTTTTTTTCAAAATCCACAGGTATTGGCTGCTGCCCTGTAGTGTTCTCTGTCCAATTCCATGTATTTTCTTCATCAAAAACAACATCGCGACTGATGACAATCTTTCTTGTGATTGGATTGAATAACTTGTAAGCCTTTGACTGCTCAATAATTCTAAGAAAAACACATTTTTCGCCTTTGTCATCCAACTTTTTCCTCTTCTCATCGGGAATGTGTGCATATGCAATGCACCAAAAGACTTTAAAATGATCAACCGATGGTTTCCATCCATCCAAGCTTCTTGTGGAGTTTCTAACCGAAAAGGTGGGACTTCGATTCAAAACATGAACACTCCAATTTACTGCTTCCGGCCATAATCTTTTTGGAATCCTTCCATTTGCTGTCATGCTTCGAACCATGTTGAGGATAGTCTGATTCTTCCTTTCTGCTACGCCATTTTGCTAAGGCATGTAGGCTGCTGTCAATTGACGTTGAATTCCATGCTCATCACGAAAATTTGCAAATTCTTGTGACATATATTCTCCCCCACGATCAGTTCAGAGAGTCTTAATTGTTCTCCCAACTTCATTCTCCACTAAGGCTTTAAAGCTTTTAAAAGTTGAGAATGCTTCAGATTTTTCCTGCAAGAAATAAGTCCATGTTTTTCGACAATAATTGTCAATAAAAGAAATAAAATATTTCTTTTTACCATTTGATATTGGGTTTATTGGACCACATATATCAGAATGGATTAGCTCCAATGGTCTATGCGCTCTCCATGCCTTGCCTTTTGAAAATTGTTCACGATGTTGTTTGTCAACAACACATTCTTCACATATTTTGGAGAGATGAGTAATTTGAGGAAGGCCGGTCACCATTTGCTTCTGAGAAAGAATCTGTAGACCTTTGAAATTCAAATGGGCATATTGCAAATGCCAAAGCCATGTGGACTCATTTACATCAGCCTTAAAACACGTTTCAATGCTTTCTATTTTAAGTGGAAACAACCTGTTTGAAGTCATCTTGACATGAGCTATTATTCTTCTTCTTGGATCATAGATTTCACAAGCACCTCCCTTGATTGTTGTCTCATATCCCTTCTCCTGCAGCTGTCCAACACTTAATAAATTGCTTTTCAAATCAGAGCCAACAAGAATTCATATATTGGTAGTACCGGAAGCTAGGATTGGCAACAACAATGACATGAGAGCAGCTAGTCACTTCCTTCAAGTTCAACATGATTTCAATGAAAATGATTATGAGATGTTATTGGCTCTTGATGAGAACAATCATTAACATGGTGGTGCATCTCTTAGTCAGATTACTGACCTACCACAGTCAACTATCTAGGGGAACGGGGCTGCATTTTAAGATTGTGCAGGAAGGTTGCTTTCTATTGATTGTTGCCCCACCCTCTTTGTTGCATGCAGACTGATAACTTAGAAGAAGCTTGTGCAATCTGTCTTGAGACCCCAAAAACTGGAGATAAAATTCGCCATCTTCCCTGCTTGCACAAATTTCACAAAGATTGTATTGATCCTTGGCTGAGAAGGAAAACATTATGTCCAGTTTGCAAGTCCTCTATCACTTGATATGCACATATATTCGAGTCCTTCATGCTAGTGCATTGCGGCAGGTTATATTGAGGTTGCAAGTAGTAACATTTTTGGTTTTGTAGGCCCCACGTCACAGTTTGTTGCACATAGCCAGGGGGTTGATCTATAAAAACCTGCTCATCCAGATTGCCATGTAGAAAAGCTGATTTCACGTCCATTTGAAAGGTTGGCCAAATCTGAGAAATTTGATTCACCAAGTACTGTGACGTGGGGCCTACAAAACCAAAAGTATTACTACTTGCAACCTCAATATAACCTGTTGCAATGCACTAGCATGAAGGACTCAAATATACATGCATATCAAGTGATAGAGGACTTACAAACCGAACATAATGTTTTCCTTCTCAGCCAAGGATCAATACAATCTTTGTGAAATTTGTGCAAGCAGGGAAGATGGCGAATTTTATCTCCAGTTTTTGGGGTCTCAAGACAGATTGCACAAGCTTCTTCTAAGTTATCAGTCTGCATGCAACAAAGAGGGTGGGGCAACAATCAATAGAAAGCAACCTTCCTGCACAATCTTAAAATGCAGCCCCGCTCCCCTAGATAGTTGACTGTGGCAGGCTAGTAATCTGACTAAGAGATACACCACCATGTTGATGATTGTTCTCATCAAGAGCCAATAACATCTCATAATCATTTTCATTGAAATCACGTTGAACTTGAAGGAAGTGACTAGCTACTCCCATGTCATTGTTGTTGCCAACCCTAGCTTCCAGTACTTCCAATATATGAATTCTTATTGGCTCTGATTTGAAAAGCAATTTATCAAGTGTTGGACAACTGCAGAAGAAGGGATATGAGACAATAATCAAAGGAGGTGCTTGTGAAATCTATGATCCAATAAGAAGAATAATAGCTCATGTCAAGATGACTTCAAACAGGTTGTTTCCACTTAAAATAGAAAGCATTGAAACGTGTTTTAAGGCTGATGTAAATGAGTCCACATGGCTTTGGCATTTGCGATATGCCCATTTGAATTTCAAAGGTCTACAGATTCTTTCTCAGAAGCAAATGATGGCTGGCCTTCCTCAAAGGTTTTCATAGATCAACCCCCTGGCTATGTGCAACAAGAAAGTGAAGAAAAAATGTACAAATTGAAGAATGTTTTATACGGGCTGAAACAAGCACCTAGAGCTTGGTACAGCCGCATTGAGACTTATTTTGCTAAGGCTGAGTTTAAAAAATGTCCATATGAGCATACTCTCTTTATTAAATAGAATCTGTAGAGAATCCTAATTGTTTGTTTGTATGTGGATGATTTAGTCTACACAGAAAATGATCAAGCAATGTTTGAGGAGTTTAAAAAGTCCATGATGGTAGAATTCGAGATGACCGATCTAGGAATGATGCACTATTTTCTTGGCATCGAAGTAGTGCAATCAACAGCTGGGATTTTCATCACACAAAAGAAATATGCTTTGGAGATCTTGGACAGGTTTCAGATGATTGACTGTAATTCAGTGGGAACTCCAACTGGACCAAGTTTGAAGCTCACGAAGGACTATGAAGGAAAGAAGATTAATAGTACTTTATACAAGCAAATTGTTAGAAGTTTGATGTATTTAACAACTAAACCTGATATTATGTATGATGTAAGTTTAATTAGCAGGTTTATGGAATCTCCAACTAAACTTCATCTCCTTGCTGCAAAGAGAATCTTACACTACTTGAAAGGTACACTTGATTTTGGTATCTTTTATCAAAAAGGAAGATCAGATCTTATTGGTTTCAGTGAAAGTGATTATGTAGGAGACTTAAGATAATAGAAAAAATACTTCTGATCGTATCTTTATGATGAGTTCAGGAGTTGTTTCATGAACATCAAAGAAACAAGTTATTACATTGTCTACAACAGAAGCAGAGTTTATAGCAGCAGCTTCTTGTGTGTATCAAACTATTTGATTGAAATGAATACTTGAATTGTTACATTGTTTCAAGCAGAAGAGTATACAGATATATTGTGATAATAATTCAGCCATTAAACTATCCAAGAATCCAGTTCTACATGATAATAACAAACACATAGATGCGAGATACCATTTTCTTCGAGATCTCACAAAAGAAGGAATCATTGAATTGGTTTATTGTTGCAGTGAAGACCAAGTTGCAAATATACTAACTAAGCCTCTCAAATTGGGTGCATTTGTGAAGCTTCATGCCAGGTTTTTAGGGCATTACGTGTACAGATATCATTACTTTGAGAGTCTGGATATGCTCCTCACAGAGCACACTTTACTGTGTGTCCTGGCCGCACATTGGGAACATCTCCCGTATTATTTACGGGGAGATGTTCCCAAAACAGGGTGGGATGTGGCTTAGAGGAAGGTGTGAGGTACACTATGATGAGCAGATACCAATTCTTACTTTGAGTGAAGTCGCACATGAGAATCTTTGTCACGTGCTCTCATTTGTTGGAAACTTGGAACCAGGTGGCGTGCTAAGTAATGGCTCCCCTCCCTCTATTGAAACTTTTTTCTTTTTAGAACTTTCAGTTCTAACATTCATGCATGGTCGCCAAAACCCTCACAATAATGAACAAAAATAACACACCTGTAAAATCTTGTAAACTACTCAAAACCAATTATACCTACTTCTTTACTTCCTCGTATTCTGCCTCTGGAGGTTGGTCACCACCCTGAGACCCTCCAGAAGCATTGGAGTGACCCGCCATGTGCTGACCAATCTTGGAGACAGCTTTGTTTGCAGCATCAAGCTTAGATTTGATGTCGTCAATGTCTTCCCCTGCCATCGACTTCCTAAGATCTGCCACTGCAGATTCAATCTCTGATGCAACCTCACTGGGGATCTTGTCTCTGTACTCAGAGAGACTCTTCTCTATGCTATAGATGGTTGTGTCCGCACTGTTTCTAATATCAATCAATGCCTTCCTCTCTTTATCCTTCTGAGCATGCAACTCGGCCTCCTTGACCATTTTCTCAATCTCATCTTCAGAAAGTCCTCCGGATGATCTGATTGTAATCTGTTGTTCTTTCCCAGTGGCCTTGTCCTTGGCAGAAACAGTGACAATTCCGTTGGCATCAATGTCAAATGTCACTTCAATCTGTGGCATGCCCCTAGGTGCGGGTGGCATACCTACAAGCTCGAACTCACCTAGAAGCTTGTTATCAGATGCCATTTCACGCTCACCTTGTAGCACCCGAATGCCCACTTGAGTCTGATTGTCAGCAGCTGTAGAGAATACCTGAGTAAGCAAATGCACTAGTCAATTGTAGAGATTGCAATTAAAAGGAAAAATAACCATATTAGTGATCCAAATAAGTACCATACATAGTCTAAAAATTGTATTGACTGATAATAATAAAGTGGATAGAGGTTTAGCTTGAGGAATGCATGCACAACAAAAACAGATATATGTGGTACTTATTCCCACCACCGTCAAGTGAAATAGTGGTATTAACACCCACCACTTATGACTTAACATGCTATCATACATGCCACACTTGCAACCTAGCAAGTAGAACAAAATCTCAAATTTGTGTAGCAGGGTAATACTTGATAATGCATCCAAATCAATTTAACCCAAGAGACCACATTGGGCACCAAACCTCCCTATCCAAATGGTTTACGGGACTAGCTCAGCAATTCTTTTCCTTCCCTCTCCCATCAGTATCATTTTTTACCCAACAGTGTACATGGAAACAGATATTAGCCAAAAAAAAAGAAAAGAAAGGTGCTGCACTGCATATAGGAGAACTACACCAGGCAAAGCTCTTAACCTGGACTTCCAGCAGATTTAGACTGATCTGAATTGTAGGCTTGTAGCATAAAAAAGTAGGTCCAGTTCAAACCTGACCCCAAACTGGGCTTTCTAGGCTGGCATTGACACCCAAATATATCCTGTGATTATGGCTTATCTCATGCCACACACACTAAGTGAACACCAAGTGTAGAAGTGTAGTTTGCCCAAAACACGGTGCCCTGGCCAAAGAATCAAATCTTTGTCCATAATGGGCAATCCTTGCTTTCAAATTCCTGGGGTCTATAATGGACATATGTCGCTTTCAAATTCCCTGGGAAATTAAAATTTGGAGATGCAGACAAACCTGGCTCTTCTTCGTTGGAATTGTTGTATTTCTGTTGATCAACCTGGTGAAAATACCACCAAGAGTTTCAATACCAAGGGATAGAGGAGTAACATCCAAGAGAAGAAGTTCCTTAACATCTCCACGGAGGATGCCACCCTGAATTGCAGCTCCCATAGCAACTGCCTCATCGGGATTCACCCCTTTGCTTGGACTCTTACCAAAGATCTCTGCAACAACTTCTTGTACCTTTGGAACACGGCTCATTCCTCCAACAAGAAGAACCTCATCCACATCCTTGGTGGAGATACCAGCATCCTTCAGACAATTCTTACAGGGGTTTCTGGTCCTTTCAATCAAGTGGTTCACCAAACTCTCAAATTTTGACCTAGTCAATGTAATGTTCAAATGTTTTGCACCTGATGCATCGGCAGTGATGAATGGAAGGTTGATTTCAGTCTGAGATGTGGATGAAAGTTCTATTTTAGCTTTCTCTGCTGCTTCCCGAAGTCTCTGCAGGGCTAGCCTGTCCTTCGAAAGATCAATCCCTTCTGTTCTCTTGAACTCACTCACCAAGAATTCTAACAAGGCATTGTCAAAATCCTCCCCACCCAAGAATGTATCACCATTAGTGGCTTTGACCTGAAGGAGAGGGAGTGAATTGAGAGAAATAAAGATGAAGAAACTCCAAACCAAGAGAAGAAAAAGGAAAAGGTCAAGGTAAATTATACCTCAAAAACACCATTTGAGATTTCTAGTATAGAAATATCAAAAGTGCCACCACCAAGATCAAAGACAGCTATGATACCCTCCTTGTTATTCAACCCATATGAAAGTGCTGCAGCTGTTGGTTCATTAATGATTCTCTGTACATCTAGACCAGCAATTCTTCCTGCATCCTTTGTCGCTTGTCTTTGTGCATCATTGAAATAAGCTGGAACGGTGATCACAGCTTTGGAAACAGACTTCCCAAGGTAAGACTCTGCGGTTTCTTTCATCTTAGTCAGAACAAAAGCCCCAATCTGGCTTGGCGAGTATTGCTGCCCATTGATCTCAACCCAGGCATCACCATTAGGGGCCTTGACTATCTTGTATGGAACCATTTTCATCTCTTTCTGTGTCTGAGGATCATCAAACCTTCTCCCAATAAGACGTTTGGTCCCAAAAAGAGTGTTTGTTGAGTTTGTCACAGCTTGGCGTTTGGCTGGAGTTCCCACAAGTAGCTCGCCCTTTTGGTTGAAAGCAACCACAGATGGAGTGGTCCGAGCTCCTTCAGAATTTTCAATAACTTTTGCGTTCTGCACCAGATGAAACCCTATAATTAGATATAACCAGATGAAACTCCTTGAGAATGAAATAACACTTTCAGAATTGTAAAAGATCTGAAAGATGAAGGTCCCCTGTACAAAATCCAACCTTTCCTTCCATTACTGAAACACATGAGTTCGTGGTACCCAAGTCAATTCCAATAACATCATTCCCAGCAGGCCTTGAGCTAGATCATAACAAATATTATCCCAGTTAACAAAATATTCAAGTATAATTAAATGCAGAGATATGAACAAAACCATTAACAACTAACAAGTACCTGAATGGCCTAGACAGACTTGCCCATTTGTGACCAAATGGAGAATTGGCCCATGAGATCTTGGCATTTTCAGTCAACTGCATAGTGCATCCAAAATAGGTAAGAAAACATCTATAGACAATTTGCTCAAGTTTGTCCCCAATTAATCCCAGATGGAACAATCATAGCTATATTGACAGCTCTTCTTATACAAAAATAGGAATATCATATCAAGTTGGAAAGGCAAGGGTTTGTATTTTACAACCATTAGGCAACAGGTAATTTCATAACTGCTAGATTCCATCTTTCAGAATGATGTTTTAGACATTTATTTCATACAGAACATAATACAAGTAGATTAAATTTGGCATACAATAGTATGCAGCCTTATTATTTATTAAGCTAATCAAGACAAGTACTAGAAATACGTAAGAACATACAAAAGACAATCTAGAATACCCTCAAGTATCAACTTAAAACTGTTAAATTCCACAGGATTACTATGCAATAGATAATAGATGAATTACTACAAAATAGACACCATAGTTAATCCACAATCATGTCCAAGACCTCTTTTATGTTCAGCTTAGCTGTCTCAGACATGTCATATACCCAATACAATACCAAATATTGTATGGATGCTACTAGAGTATATTTTAGAGCAAGAATACATTGTCACATTCTATGAACATGTAAATGAAATATTTTATAGTTGTGTACATGTAGGTGTCGTATTCTCATTCTTTGTATTGTATCTATATAATGTCCATATTCATATCTGGAAATCTTAGGTCCACTGGATTATAAACTAGTTGAATAAGCCACAAGAGTCTAATCTTCTCCCATTTTAAAATGAAATGCAAGAACAAAAAATATTAGGATAAAAAGAAGGGAAAACCCAAACTACAAAGGCCAAAGTTCCATTCGCAGTTCTATTTCACAGGGAATTGGATGATCATGCAACTTTAAGTTTAAGAAATAATAATGCAAGTTCTTTCCTTCACTAATACAACAGAACCCTATGGTTATCATTAATCAAATAACTACCCTTTCTACGTTCCGATAAAAAAATAAAAGAAGAATAAAGGGAAAAAGAAAAGAGTATCAGCTATTGAGCGGATTCGTCCTTGGTGCAATCTTCTAAATCTGCCACTTTATCTCACCATTACCAACCCAAAGGTAGATTAAATTAATCTCAGATTGAAATCTGAAAAACGCAATACATAAACACACAACCTGATTAAGAAATCTGAATCGACCTGTAGTATGATGCAGTGCTCAATCTGTGATTCTGTCACACACACACACACACACACACACAAAAAAAAAAGAAAAAGAAAAAGAAAAAAAGAAATGAAATGAAATCAAGAATTTGGTTCAATCAAAAGAACATGGCAATACCGAGACCTAATATATCAAAGGAAGCCAAAACCGAACGACTCTGATAATATATTAAATTAATCTCAGATTGAAATCTGAAAAACGCAATACATAAACACACATCCTGATTAAGAAATCTGAATCGACCCGTAGTATGATGCAGTGCTCAATCTGTGATTCTGTCACAAACACACACACAAAAAAAAAAAGAAAAAGAAAAAGAAAAAAAGAAATGAAATGAAATCAAGAATTTGGTTCAATCAAAAGAACATGGCAATACCGAGACCTAATATATCAAAGGAAGCCGAAACCGAACGACTCTGATGATCTACATTGCTAAAAGAATACGAAAACGAGGCAACCACTCGAAATGAAGAAATGGTAATTTACGAGATCAAAACATATCGAGGAGTAGGTCGAGAAGGCATACTGATGCGCAACTAGAGAGATACGACGAACGCCTCAACGATCTGAGAAGAACCGAAGTGGCCATAGTCTTCCTGCTGGCTGTTCGGAATTTAAGACGCTCTAGAAATTTAGCTTCCAAGCCTACTAACCACAGGCGCAAAAGTAATAAAAATAAAATCTACGTAATACTTTTAAGCACCAATGAATGCTGCGAGGCCCTGAATTTCCGGAAGAACTCCCCACGGGAATTTCAACTGAAATTAGTAGAAAACTAACGGCAAAGGAAAGCTTCTCTTATTCTGTTAGAAAAGAGGACTAACGAACCTTCAAGAGTTGGATGGATGGAATTCGGGTTCTTCCAGGGTTTAGGGTTTTTGCACGAAGGGGTCGGATAGAAAATGGGAAGGGAGAAAACAGAAGAAGGTAGACATAGAACCTTCTAGAGACTTGTCTCCCTGTCAAGTTCCGACCGAAAACATTTGCCGTTGACAAATGTAAATGACATTTTTATCCTTTACGTTGATTGTTTTTGTTTCCTTAGTCCTTTACATTCTTGTTCTGGAACTGGAAACTGTAATTTTGAGATAACAAGGAAGTGATATTGGAAATAGGCTGTGTTTGGTTTGAAGGAAAAGGTAGGAAAAGACAAGGAAACCTAATTTATTTCTCAGTGTAGTCCTGATATACTTTTCTTTTCAATGACAAAAGTCTCAAAGGAAAAGATGACCAAGTTGAATATGAGTTTGAAATATCCTAATTTTATGTGTGTTCTTGTTGAAGGTCTAGCAAGGGGACTAGCATTTTCTTGGACGTGGTAAAGGTATGCAAAAACTATATGCTCTTGTTTGTTAAATATTTTCTCCTTAATCATAATTGGTTATTGCGTTTTTATATGATGAACATTATAAAAGATATAAAGCTAATTTCTAGGAACATTTTACTGATGAATTATAGTGTGTTAACTCAAATAATATTCCTTGTTTAATTGTGGGTGACTTTAACATAATATCGACTGTAAATCTTGATGAAGAATTTGAGAGTGACAGTGGTTTAAATACTCGGGTAAGTATAATTTTTTGGTCATTTGTGGAAGAATTTTAATTAACGGAAAATAATGTTGTGGGTGGGTGGAAAACTTGGCTGAATGGGTAGCTAGGTTTGGGTAGAATTGAGAAAAAATTAGATAGAGTTTTTCTCAAAAGATCTCTTAAATTTCATAAAAAATAGCAACCATAATTGGCCCTAAGTGGGGATCAGGTCATAAATCAATGATAATCCACCTGAATCCAAGTGAAAAATAATAAACCAAAGCCTTTCAAGCTTTTCCATGTTGATGTTGGTTAATGGAAAATGAGTGTACTGAAATTGTGAAAATCCTACCACTAGCCACAAAATCACACAAAAGATGGATAGAATAAAGGCAGAACTTAAAAATTGGAGCAAGGAAAATTTTGGGGATGTGAATACGAAGGTGGATTGAGTTGATCAATTACTTTTTGAGCTAGAACACGCGATAAGAAATTTATAAAATGAAAATTGAAGGAAAGACCTTGAGAGTTTGAAAGAAAAACTTCTAATTCAACAGGAAATGTTTGGTTAAAAAGTAGGGACAAAAATACCATGCCAATTGTGGAGGAAGTAATAAAGGAAGTGGTAAGGCATTGGGACTTGATGTGATTCCTACTGTAGGTTGCATTTGGAAATGATGTAAATAAGTGTGAATACAAATATGTAGAGTGTAAAATAATTCATATAAATTACAAAGTTGGGTTAGTTTTATACTAACAAATTTACCTTCTTACCAAATAGACTTTTACCTATAATGGATGCAAATACGTATTCCAATAAAGCACATGCCTTTTATTATCAAAAACCCACTTGAATGCAAATTTACTTCTTTTTTATTGATGTACTTTTACATCTTATTATCAATGTAAATATGCATTAGAAAATGTGTTTTCTGTCATTTGTCAATGTATAAATGTAATGTTGCCAAATACATGCAAAAATGAACCACAGTGCAAATTTACCCTGAACCAGGATTTACACTCCATTTGCACCGTTTTCAATAGCAGCTTTAGTGTATTTAAAGGTTTTGCAATGAAATGACTTTATATACTTTTGAATTTGTATGTGATTTCTTTAAGAATAAAAAAAAAATTGTGGGCATCATTAACCACATTTTCTTGATCTTAATTCCTAAATCCAAAAATCCTTCTCAGGTCAAACATTTTAGGCCAAAAAGATTATGTAATATTTTGTACAAAATAATTCCTAAAATTCTGGCAAATAGGTTAAAAGCTGTATTGCATAAATGTGTGTTCCCTTTCCAAACAACCTTTATTCCAAGCAAATACAAGATAGCATAGTTATAACCGAAGAGATTTTTTACTTCCTGAAAAAAAAAAAAAAAAAAAAAAACTAGAGGGGGTTTTATGGCGAAAAAGTTGGATATTTCTAGGGCTTATGATACTATGGAATGGGACTATCTGAAGTGGGTTTTTAGGTCTTTAGGCTTCTCACAAGACTAGTATAACATGATATGGGAAAGCATTAGTTCAACTAGATTCTTAGTCCTGATCAATGGAACACCTACGGGTTTCTTTTCCCTAACCGGGGCATTTGACAAGGGAACCCTATTTCTCCTTATCTATTTCTTTTATGAAAGGGATATGAAGATTAATATGAAAAGCTAATAATGATCAAAAGCTTTCCATAGGAATGCCCCTCCAACTCACACTTGTTGTTTGCTGATAATGTTCATTTGTTTGGAAAAGCCAATAGTGAAGGGATTGCTGATATTTTGGATATTTTAAAAGGCTTCCACAAGTTATCAAGACTTGAAGTCAATAGGGAAGGGGTTGTTGATATTTTGGAGACAAATGAGAATGACTGCTCTTGACAAAAATTTAGAATATTTGGGGATCCCTTTGTGTTAGAAAAAAATACATCTACCCCTGTAATATGTGGTGGAGAAAATGCATCAAACTAGAAAGCTTCTTTTTTGTCTTTTGTAGGAAAACGGACTTTCACTAAATCTATGGTACATACTAACCCCATTTACAGTATGAGCATCACTAAATTCTACTTTCATCAAGTTGGGAGTTTACACTTGAAGGGCATTTTTGTCTTTTTACATGTCATTTAACGGCTAGTTAATATCGGGTATTAGATTGTTGCAAAATGAAAGTCTGGGTACTAGATTGTCGCATTTTAAAGTTCGGGTATTAAATTGGCACTCGGCCTAAAGTACAGGTACCTATCAGGAATTTTCCCTTTCAAAAAATACAAACACTTTTTCTTTTTTCTTTTTTTTATGTATTGCATATTACACATTATTGGGGATTAAAGGGTGGAAGCCCAATAACTTGATCTGACATCACACATTTCGTTATGAAATTGGGGTCCATCATGCATGAGATGTGTGGTGTTGGAACATATTTTGTTGACAAATGATCCGAACTCTACAATTACACAGGTTTAGTGCTGAGAGGGATGCTGGGTGGACACAATTACAAGGTGTTTGTTTGGCATCGATGCCATTGCTCTAGAAAACAATGATACATCAGTGTTACATTGGAAAAAAAAATGGTGCTCCAGGAAACATTAATATGTTTGGAACCATTTTTTCATAAAAAATGGTGCTTCAAGCCATGCCTTGAAAATCGAGAAGGCATGGTTTAGAACAACGCTGAATTTGACATTTTCTTAAATTGGAGCTTGTTGCTGTCAATGAGGATACGATGTAGCAGTGGCGTGGACTTCCTATAATGGGTACCGTTGCTGAAGACAAATATGGAGCACTGGTACCAAACAAAAGGTGTTGTTGTTTCTCTAGGAAATGCCCTACCTGATAGTAATGTTTCAAAAAAAAAAATGACACTGTTTCCTTAGAAAACGGTGATTCCAACCCACACATCAACAGCATAGAAAACGGTATTGTATCTGCAGCATCGATACCAAACATATACTACATCAGCTACACTTACCAAACACTCAAAACACTTTTTGACTTCACCTCGAATTGGTATGCATAGGGTAGTTAATGACTATGATCATGGGTCATAGCATCAGAGCTTCGGCCCATGGGCATCATCAAGATGATGGAGTTTAATCCACAGTGCGTTAATGGGGACCTCAAGGCCTACACGTCTATACCTTCTGAACACTAGAAAGATCGAAAAAATGCACAACCCAATGATGTAACTAATTCCTTCCCCAGTATGACTTGCTAGGTCGCTGTGTGTGTGGTTGTTTATGTATGGGTGAATTGGTTTTTTCATAACATATTGCAAAACGAAGTTTCACTTTTTAAGTTCACTATGGATGAGTTCTAGTGTTCACTATGTTTGGTTTAAAGGAAAATGCAGGGAAAGGAAGGGAAATTTAGGGAAACCTTTACAAACATTGTATAGGTTTCTTCGTTTTTCCCTTCCTTTCCCTACATTTTCTTTCAAACCAAACATAGCCTTAATGGTGCAGTTCTTCACTAGGCTACTACACTTACTCATGCGAGATAATCCCAGACACTCCCAACACTTGATACTGATAGCAGTGATTCCAAACGTCACTCCAAGCTCCATGCCCTGGACTACCACCACCTAGGACCAATACATCAGGTATCTTTGGGAATCTTTTTTTATTAAACAATATTATAAAATCAGTCTTAAAACTGAAAATTAAAAAGAAATTAAGGAAACTAAAAGAAACCTAAAAGGTGTGTGGTTTAAGTGTTGATACACATCTGCCGATTAAGGTTTAAAATATCGATATGATATGTCCCGTATTGGATGTATCATATCGGTATCCCAAAGAACTGATACATGATATGCTGCGACTAGTATGTTACATGCAGGGGTGGAGTCAGGAAATTGTTACAAGGGGCACCAAAACATAAATGAAGTATGAATGATAGGGGAAACCAACCATAGGGGGAGGGGAAAATTTAAATGGAAAGCTGTATTTCAGTGGAGATTTTTTGAACCATAGGGGGGGCCATGGCTCCCGCATATTGGCACGGTATACATGAACACTCAGTCTCAATGCCTAATCCATCTTTTGTCTAACTTGTTGAACCACTAGGCCACCTCTTAGCTTGTGATAATAAATAAAATAAAATAAATTTTTATTAACTTTATTGTTAATATGCAATCTAGCCAAATACCATATATTTATGTTCAATAGTTTTAAGTTAAAATTAAAAAAAAAAACATTATTAAACATAAGTATTTTATAAACATTAACGAAATAAATAATATATCAAAATTATAATTATATAAAAATTTGATTTTTAATCTCTTTATCGCCTTCATTGCCCTCTTTTTTTTAGGTACTTCTTGAAAGCCTTGATATGGATCCCAAAATATTGGGGTTGCATGAACACAACCATAACGTATCCATATGAAGGACTGATGAACCTCAACGTCAGCATTTTTTGGGATGGACCCCAATGGAAATGGCTTAGCTCATCTACTGGCAACACTATTACAATAATCGATCCTCCGCTTTGCTTCCAGGAACCAGAGAGGACGTGACAATCTGGCCAAGCCCAGCTATGAAATTGCTTGTTTGTTAAATTAATTAAATTAAATTTTGTAGTTTGTAGTTTTTAAAACCGGACTAGAAAAACTGAAAACCGGTCAGGTGATCGGTTTTAATTTTCCCCAAAACTGAAAATTTGTCCAAAATTATTGATTTTGATCAGCAAATCGCTGACCCAAGCGATTAACCGTTCGAATCATTCAAACAATTTTAACCATTTTTTGTTTTTTTAATTTTTTTAATTTTTTTTATCAGAATGGACCAATCATTAACCGGACCCCTAACCAGTTCGGTCTCCGGATCGTTTTTAAAAACCATGATTTGTAGTAGAAGACTGGCCGGGTATTATTTGGTAGAATATTTTACGTAATCAATTTTATTTCATGCATCTCATTTATTAATACTGTATCCGTCCCCGCAATCCCCCTTAAGTTCCACAATTGTCAATTTGTCATATTTCTAGAAGTTGCTATTTACAATTCTTCATTCGCGAACTGAAATCTGCAGTTTAAAACTTTATGTTTGGTTTGAAAGAAAAGGTGGGAAAAGAAAAGAAAAGGTGGGAAAATCCATACAAGATTTGTAAAGATTTCCCTACTTTTTCCTTCAAACCAGCCTTATGTATCTGACAGAAAAAAGCTAAGAAAAATCTGCATGGATGCCATCAAAAGAATGTAAACAGGGTTTTAGGTTGGTGAAACCCTAGAGAAACAGATTACCAAAAGAGAATATGTTGGACCAATTGGAGAGTTACAGACCTGATGACCACAAAACACTGAGTGATCTGCTAGTTGCACCATTGTGCATAAGCGGCTATGTAACCAATCACAAGTGGACACATCAGTATTCAATACACATGAGTGTAGGTCCCACGTGGATGGAACACTGATGTGTTCACTCGTACCCATGTTTATGGAACATTGATGTATCCACTCGTGATTATTTGTATAACTACTTACACACAGCACTGCAAGCAGCTGATCTCAAGTGCACAACACTGGCCACATCCTGTGCACAAAGACACCATGGCTGTACATCCGGATTTCGAAACATTTCCCCATGTAATACAACAAGAGATTGTATGGCTGTGGGGTCTTGTGGTTGGCAGATTCGAACTCCTGAATGGGGCTAGCCATGAAAAAAAAAAAAAAAAAAAAAAACAAATCTCCCACCATTAAACCTGAAATATGGAGTACCACTCTGAAATATTAGCTCTAGATTTTTCTGAATTGATCTTATATTCAGTTTTCTATGTTACAATCTAGAAAAACCTTTCCAATCTGGCTCGGATTGTCCACCTCTAGTTTGTTTAAATGCACCACTGTCACTAGGGTTGAGGGTAAAGAGGATGGGGGATGAGCTACCTTCCCATTGTGTAGTCCCATTAAGCCAAAAATAAAATAATAAAAGCACAGTTCGTTTATACATGCAGATTCAAATGCATCATAGAAGCCTTTTGATGTCCTATTAATATCGCCAAAAGATATAAGCAAACATACTTGATACTCCCAGTTACTTCCAGACTGATCTCTTTTACAAATTTAGGTATCTACTAATAGCACCTGTAGCAGATTCAACTGCACAACACAGGCAGGTTCACACCTTTATTTAGTTTTGCAGACCCAAGACATTACACATTCTCCAATCTGAGTTCAGCAGTACTACAACATTAACTAGTTATAATTTGACCTCAAAATATCTTGCAACTTGTTTTTTTCATATTCTGTTTCCACAGAAAGACCATAGTTGTCAAGGCAACACCTAGGCGGCAAGGCGCACCTCGCCTAACCGCCTAGTAGTTTTGTACTATGTATTGTAAAATACTTTTTCTTTTCTTCTTTTCCTATAACAAAAATAAGGGTTCAGACCCTATATTTTTTGAATTTTCTTTTCCTTCTTTTTTTCTTCTCACGAATATGTTGATTTTCTATACTTTAACATGAACTCTATACTTTTCTTATGAAAATTATGAATAATTATTAAGGAAATATGGCTATGGTACCTAGGAAACTACCCTAGGATCTATATTTTCTATATAATAAAATCCATTGCCTAGGCGACAAGGCGCCCCCCTGATGCCCAGCCTCGCCTTGGCGCCTTGAAAACTATGAGAAAGACCTTACAATTTCATGGAATCACAGTTAGTGACAACACAAAACAGAAAGATTAATTGATTTCTGACTGGTTCCAAAATGATGAGAGTTAACCACAAATACAATTAGCAGGCTGTTTATAAGACTAAAATTTTACCATAAATAACATAAGCTGGATGGGGAATATCAGGTAAAAAGAAAAGGATTGGCTGATGCTGTACTGACTTGAACTTCTAGCAATTCTAGACGGCGCTCTAACAAATCAAGCTTCTCGTTCAGGGATGCCAATTTACTCTTTGTTGTAGCCTCTGAAGGCAGAAAAATCAAAGAAATTAGAAAATACAAATTAAAGGCAGGAAGAAATAAATAAATCATATAACATCCTGGCACTGATATATGTTGACCACTAGTTGAAAGTAAATTGATGACCTTTACCAAGGGCATTAATATCAAACTCAAAGAAAGCTAATGCCCCTTTGCAGAAATTTATAACCTATACTTCTGATCAAACCTGCAACCATAGAGAGACCATCCTTCCCTGAACAGAAAACTTCATGCTAGAAACCTGACAAGGAGAACGATCAATACTCAATAGGATGAACAGATGATATTAAGACAAAATTTGGACCTTCTAAATATGGTTAAACCCATGAACCAGTGTCAAAGGAAGCCCATACACAAAAAGGTTCCCTCCCAAGAGATGCAGTAACCGGTGATCAGACTCCTCCAAACAATTGATCCCATTTTTTTGAAATGATATTCTCAGAACAAGTCAGACATGAGAAAATTAGGTCCGATGAGAAAAAGACACAAAACTGAGGGCAACATCTGTGGAAAGCAGCTAACTTAAAGAACACAAATACAGGATGAAGAGTTACAAGCAATATCTGTGGCAAGCAGTTAACTCTAAGAACACATACAGGATATGAAGGACTTATTATAGTAACCTCAGTATGCAACTACAGAAACAGAAGTTTGAGCTTTTGAAAGCAAATAATCCAAACCAATCAAAGAAAAAAATTGAACTTTTCCTATTTTCCCTTTTCTAGATAACTAAAAATCCAACGATTGGAACCCCCATATAGAAATCAAACCTGATACGAAACGGAATTATCTACGGTCCTATACACAATTATCCTGAAAGGTGAGCGCACAAATAGGAATAACCCTCTCCTGGGCCATCGGTGACAGCATCAGATTGTTCGGGCACAATTCAAAGCCCTAGAACCATTGAAGATCCTATTCTTGTTTCTCAAACTCCGAGCAAAGCCCCTATTAAATTGTTAATGAAAGAGAGACAACATAACAGCCAACAGAATATAACACACAAAGCTATGCAATTTAATGAGGAACTGAAAAGAAATTACTCAGAGGGAATCAGAACGTTCGAGATGCTATAGAGTGACTTGCTTACCGAACTGGATGAGGAATTCGAAGAGACGACGAACGTTGAGGGAGATGTGGGAGATGAACTCTCGATTCTCCCAATCAGCTTGCACTGCGATGCCGACGTTGACCGCGTTCGTGATTCCTCCGGCTCTCGCCATTTCCTCCTCTCACTTCTACCCCAAACGCAATAAGAAAGAAAGGTACATAGAGATAACGAACAAACGCCAAACCACGGGGTGTGAATCAAGGAGACCCCGGGAAATTAAACTAACCCCAGACCAGAGCAGCAGTAGCAGAATAAGAAGAAGAGAGAAGGAAGCTCGAATTCGTCAATTACAACAGGAACCTTCAACAAGAAAATGCGGCATACAAGGAAAAAAGAAAAATCGAAAGAACCTTCGTTCGTCCTCCGTGCTGGATCTGTTTTGTTGGCTTAATGGCTTTCATCCCCTACAAGAGACAAGAGAAAGGGAAATTTTAATTGAAGGGAGGGTAAGAGTTGACCAATGGGAAGAAGCAAGAGGACTGAGGAGTCATTTCCCCTCTGAAAGCCAAAAATGTAACGACATTGGGTTTGTTTTTGTACTTTTGTTTTGTCTCACAAGGAGGAATGAAAACGAAGTGAACGTTGTTTTGTTTTTTTTAACTTTTAAGAATTTGATAACTCATGCTTTTAAAGCAAGGCTTCTCCAAATGAATCATTTGGGAGTCATGTAGTATTGGTGATCTCATCTCTGTTCTGTTACTGGGCAGCTGGGCATGCTTATATGCACAGACAAGCTAGTCCCACCTTCCGCACCAAGCCCAGCAGCTTCCATTCTTTCTTCAGCATTAATTAACCACACATCCCTTTTTCACTGCTAGACCGAATTTCTTCTCAAAAGTTTATCGATTGATTAAAGGCCAAGTTTGGGAGTGAATCGAGTGATTACTTAAAAAATAAGTATTTGTTCACCTTATAAACAAGTGTATTTGGCACCCAGTTTTCAAGTACTTATTTAAAAAAAAAAGTACGTATTTTATATTAGACATTTTGGTGGTTTTTTTTATAATAAGCACTTATTCATTTAAAAAGACAAATTTAGGAAGAAGAACAAATAGGTATTCATAGAAAAAAAAAGGGTAATTGGGCTGGGCACCATGTTCACTGTTCGGTTGAAGATGAGAAAACGAAAAAAAAAAAAAAAAAAAAAGATTAGAGAAGAATATTCACCAATTTGGATGCAAAAGCTTGGTTCGAGCTTAGAAAAAGAATAAGATAGTATTCACAAAAAAAAAAAATGATTAAAAGGGTTGGACGCATGTAGTGGTCGTTCGGTTGAAGATAAGAAAATGAAAAAAAATGAGTAGAGTAGAATATTCACCAACATGGACGCACAAGCTTCTAGTTTGAGTTTGGAATAGTGCCACCACTCCTATGGGGTTTATGAAAAGAATAATATCCTATGTTCTGAGCAAAGGGCAATATTGGCATTTTAAAATATAACCAAGGAGTGTTTTGGAAGTAAAATTTCAATGTTGTATAAGCACTAAAAATAAATCAGAATTTTGGGCTTCTTAATAAGCATTTATTTCGGACTTATTTCCCAAATGTCAATAACTGCTTATTGGTGTGACCCTAGCCCAATATAAGTGTTTATTCCAATAAGCACATATTTTTAACCACTTCCAAACTTGTCCTGTGTCATGTTATTGCCATCAAACATCTAGCTTATATTTGTGGATTAAAATGGTGTTTGGTATTGATAGCCCAAGTAGGCGTTCATTCTCTAACATAAAAACCATTTATCAGAAAATTGCCAGAAATAATGTTTTTTCAAATCTATAAAAGACATTTTACTATTTGACACATATGGCATGTAATGGCACTAAATTGTAAGAAAATATTTAAAGATATTTTTTTTTTCATTTTTTGAGACAACTTTGCACAAAACATTTAGGATTTTTTTTTATTTAGATTTCATTCATCTCGTAAATTTTTATAAATTTGTACAACTGAGAACAATGACAAGGGGATCCATTACAATACAAGAGGGATACTGTAACATGAGTGGAGTTTGGGACAATACATACAAAAAAACCGATAAACATTTCCAAGAGAATGCAAACCATAAATTTCCCAAGTGTTTATCAGTTAAACGCCATTGACACATGTTAGTGTCGAATATGTAGGGGTAGTGTTGTCTTTATACTTATGTTTATGTGTTGATGTGTAAGATTATGTTAGATTTAGTGTCCCTTACTTAAGTAGGGGCACATGTGTCTTTCCCATAATATAAGTAATATAAATCAATTCTGGCCGAATGGGAGAGTGATCTTTCTCTCTCATTCGAACCAATTCTTTCTCTCCCTTCTTCTCTTCTTCTTCTTCTTCTTCTCTCTCTCTCTCTTCCTTTTTCTTGACTGTTATCAGCTTAATAGGATTCAAGGGCAGGTCAAATCCTAATATGGTATTAGAGCAAAACTGAGCAAATCAGACCTGCCCAGAATTCTGTTCTCTACGCACCCAGTCTAGGGTTCTCTCTTGGTTTCTTTATCATCTGTTGGAGATAAGGGAAAGGGCTGAAAAGGAATGGTCGCCCTTTTCCCTTAGAGGTTTCTATGCCTCCAGTTGTACTGTTTGTGGTTGATTGTTGTGGTTTCTAAGAAGCCCACCCCAAATCGATGAAGAGAAGAGGGCTGATTCGTGTGGTGTAGTGGATGTCTTGTGTGGTCTGAATTTCAAGTGATTAGGTAAGAGATTTCTATGCAATTTTGTGTTGTGAATCAAATCATAAGTCTGTTTCAGATTGTATGGTGGGATTTCAGATTGTAGTGTGTTAGGGTTTATTTTTTCTTTCAGTATGATTCGAAAGGGGAGTGGTCCTCAAATAGTGTGGTGAGTGTTCAAGTAGTTGTGGGGTAGGGTTTGTGGTGTAAAGAGTGCAATTTTCAGCAATACTAAGTGCTGAAACCAATGTGTTCAGTGTGTGGTGTGGTCTAGTGTGCAGTGTGCCAAATTCAACAATATCAGAATTCAGCTATGGGAGATAGCAATAACAGCAAGACTAATGTGATGGTCCCTACTAGCTACTTGAATGTTCAAATGACCTCCATTAAACTGAATGGAGAAAATTATGTACATTGGTTTAAATCTGTAGAAGTTTTTCTTAAGGCAAAGAAGAATGTGAAACACATAAGAGAAGAAAAACCCTCCATCGATTCTCATGAGTATGATGACTGGGAACAAGAAGATGCATAGATTATCACATGGTTATGGAACCCAGGATTAGTGTAAACTTCATGTTTCTTGACACTGCCAAAAAAGTGTAGGATCATGCTAAGAAGTTGTATTCGGGTCAAGACAATACAACCAGAGTATATCAGCTGTATCAGGAATACTTTAATCTACAATAGGGTAATCAGAGTCTTGAGGAGTACTATGCTAGTATGAGAAACATTCGTAATAAGTTGAATGTTTATCACCCCCTCACTTCTGATGTCAAAATCCAATAACAATAGAGAGAACAACTTGATGTAACTCGATTTTTGGTGGGGCTGAAGTCTGAGTATGAACCAGTGCGGGCCCAAATACTAGGAGGATCAGCTCTCCCTTCCTTAGAAGAAGCGTTTGCTCGACTTAGGAGGATTTCCATTGGATCTACCGAGAACACTAGTGTTTCCGATAGATCAGCCTTTGCAGTATCGAGGGGCAGTGGTGTTAGAGGTGGAGTTCGAGGAGCTCAATTTGGCCCGTAATGGTAGCAGTGGACTGGTATATAGTCGGAGTGGTGGTGGTGGACCTACCTATAACCGTGGTGGTGGTCGTACTAGAGGTAGAGATTTAGGGGGAGCTCGTGGCCGAGGACGTAGTTCGGGTCCGAGGAGGTGTACACACTGTGGTATGAATGGACATACCATTAATTATTTCTATGACTTGCATGGTCCACCTTCAACTTGGACCAATCATTCCATGACTAGTGATAGTCGCTTCAGACAAGAGAGTCATTCGGCTGATCAGATGCTTCCTACATCCACAGATATTCTCGGGAAGGAGATGATGAGTGTTTTTCGTGATGAGTATGAGAGGTTTGTTCAAGCCACATCTCAGTAGAACACGACCACTCTCGCACACTCAGGTATGGCTTGTCTCGCATCCACACCCAATCCCTAGATTATTGACTCTAGAGCCTCCGATCACATGACTGGAACTCCATGTGTGTTTTCTTCCCTCTCTCATTGCTCAACATCACAATCTGTTACCCGTGCTAATGGTTCAACATCCTCCATTTGTGGTGTTGGCAGTGTTAGCATGACTCCTTTACCTTTATCCTTAGTTTTGTATGTCCCTAAATTTTCGTTTAACCTTATGTCTGTTCGTAAGTTGACCAAGTCACCTAATTGCTCTATTACTTTTTGCCCTTCTTCATGTGTTTTTCAGGATCTCAAGACAGGGGTGAAGATTGATGGAGGGCATGAAGTCGGTGGATTATATTATCTTGATGGTGGTGGAAAAATGTCAACAACTCTCTAGTCATCTCTCTCTCCTCTTCAGTGGCACTGTCGATTTGGTCATCATTCACTGAAAGTTTTGAAGTCTTTGGTTCCTTTGTTGAGTCATCTTTCTGTTTTGGATTGTGAGTCGTGTTAGTTAGGGAAACATCATCGTGTTCCCTTTAGTCATAAGGTTGATAACCGTATGTTGAGTCATTTTTCTTTGGTTCATTCAAATGTTTGGGGTCCTTATAAAGTAACGTCATACAATGGATATAGATATTTTTCCATTTTTGTTGATGATTATTCAAGGACGACATGGCTCTATTTAATGAAAGAAATGAGTGAATTGTTTACTATTTTCCAAAAATTTTATGTTGAGATTCACAACCAATTTGGTGCACATCAAAATTTTTCGTTCCGATAATGGTCGTGAATATTTTTCTTCATCATTTCAAGAATACTTGGACCAACATGGCATTATCTATCAGACTTCATACACCTACACCCCACAACAAAATGGAGTGGCTGAGAGAAAGAATCTTCATCTTTTGGAAACAACTCGATCTCTCATGCATCACATGAATGTCCCCAAACCCTTTTGGAGTGGTGTGGTGCTTACTTCTTGCTTCTTGATTAACTGGATGCCCACGTCTATCCTTGATGGTCATTCTCCATTCACCACTTTGTTTCCTACCTTGTCTCCATTTCCTCTATCTCCTCGAGTTTTTGGGTGTGTCTACTTTGTCCATAATCTAGGGCCAGAAAGGGACAAGTTAGGTGCACGATCTATTAAGTGCATCTTCCTTGGCTATTCCCGGACTCAGAAAGGGTATAAATGTTATCATCCTAGCTCTCGGCGTTCCTTGTGTGTATTGATGTTACCTTCTTTGAGTATATTTTATTTTTCTTGGGGTCCGGTGATGTTTCTTCCTCCTCATCACCTCCTCCTCTTCCTCTTCTAGTTGCAGATTTTGTTCCTCTTGTTCCAGCTGTAACCAAGTCCTTGCCTCCGGTGCCACCACCTAACGGTTAAGTGTATACACATCGCCCACATGTATCGGCTCCTCCTCCAGCTCCATCATTGTCGAGAGATCCGACAGTTGTCCCCACACTAGCTCCACCCCCAGTATCTGACATTGATCTTCCCATTGCTATGCGGAAAGGTAAACGTAGTTGTACCCTTCACCCTATTTCTAATTATGTCTCCCACCCACCTTTCTGCTTTCCATCGCCAGTTTATCTACTTGTTGTCCTCTGTTGTTGTCCCTAAGGATGTCCGGGAAGCCCTTGCCTCTCCAAGATAGCGCAGTGCAATGGAAGAAGAACTCTCAGCTTTAACTCATAATCACACATGGGACATCACTCATCTTCTTCCTGGTAAGCAGGTTGTTAGTTGTAAGTGGGTTTATACTGTTAAGTACTTACCTGATGGTAGTGTAGAGCAGTTGAAAGCTAGACTGGTTGCCAAAGAGTATTCCCAAACCTATGGTATTGACTACACAAAGACCTCCCCGGTTGCTAAGATTGGTTCAGTTCGTGTTGTGATCTCTTTTGCTGCTATGTATGATTGGCCCCTCTATCAGCTTGATATCAAGAATGCTTTCTTGCATAGTAATCTACTTGAGGAGGTCTATGTGGAGCAACCACTAAGGTTTGTTGTTCAGGGGGAGGACGATAAGGTGTGCAGACCAAAGGAGGCCATTTATGGGCTTAAACAGTCTCTTCGAGCACGGTTTGGTAGGTTCAGTGAGGTAGTAAAGAAGTTTGGTATGAAATAGTGCCAAGTTGACCATTCAGTCTTCAGTCATGATTCTCAAGCAGGAAAGATCTTATTGGTGGTGTATGTAGATGATATTATTATTACCGGAAATGATAAAATGGACATTGATATGTTGAAGGCTTTTCTACAAGAACATTTTCAGACAAAGGGCCTTGGTAAATTGAAATATTTCTTGGGGATAAAAGTAGCAAGGTCAAAGCAAAGTATTAACTTGTGCAAAGGAAATATGTCATTGATTTGCTGGAAGAAACAGGTTTATTAGGTGTTAAACCAGCTAAAACACCTATGGAAACTAACACTAAGCTGAGTAGCAATATGGGTGAAATGTTTGAAGACCCTATCAGATACTAGTGGCTTGTAGGTAAACTTAACTACCTAACCATTACTCGGCTAGATATTTCATTTGCGGTTAGTGTGGTAAGTCAATTCATGCAGAATCCGTTGGTTCCACATTGGGATGTAGTTCTAAGAATTGCGAGGTATTTAAAAGGGGCTCCTGGTCGTGGTTTGATATACAAGAGTGGTGGAAAATTTAAAATAGAAGGATATACTGATGCTGACTAGGTCGGTTCTATGTCTGATAGGAGATCTACCACAGGCTATTGCACTTTTCTTAGAGGTAATCTGGTGACATGGAAAAATAAGAAGTAGACAATTGTGGCAAGAAGCAGTGCAGAAGCAAAATATAGAACTATGGCACATACTACTTGTGAATTAGTATGGCTGAAGAACCTTCTACAAGAAATGGGATACACTATTGACACTCCAATGAAACTCTACTGTGACAATCAGGTTGCACTTCATATTTCTTCTAATCCGATCTTTCATGAGAGAACCAAGCCCATAGAGATTGATTGTCACTTTGTGAGAGAAAATATGTCAAGTGGAGTGATAGATACTACATATGTTTACACAAAGAACCAATGGACAGATTTGTTTACTAAAGGGTTGAGTCGAGGAAGAATGGAATACATATGTAACAAGTTGGGATTATAAGATATATATTCTTCAACTTGAGGGGGAGTGTTAGTGTTGAATATATAAGGGTAGTCTTGTCTTTATACTTATGTTTATGTGCTGATGTGTAAGATTATGTTAGATTTAGTGCCCCTTACTTAAGTAGGGGCACATGTGTCTTTTCCACAATATAAGTAATATAAATCAATTCTACCCAAATGGGAGAGTGATCTTTCTCTCTCATTCTTTCTCTCCCTTTCTTCTCTTCTTTTCTCTTCTTTTTCTCTCTTCCTTCTTGACTGTTATCAGCTTAATAGGATTCAAGGGCAGGCCGAATCCCAATAATACAAAACAGCCCCTAGAACATACATGACTGGTGGGTGAAAGTGGAATGATCCATTATCTGATCAAACATTTAGTGGACATCATTGGGCTCCAAGGTTGGTTATACACGGACGAGTTACCTCGTCAAGCATTTTCAGTTTCAAGTTATATAACCCTTTAGTAAGCTCCAAAATTCCAAATAGTTCAAATTGGTAGTTAAAAAGGTTGTGGAAAAAATAGTCAAAATTACAGTACGTTACAAAAAGCTTCTTAGCTAGGTTAAAACTTTGACTTGAGAAGTTACATAAAGCATCTATGGGAGAAAGATGATCAATAGTTACTTTATGATTGTGAATTCTTATGTAAAATGTCATCCACCGGGATAGAACTTTTTCTGGAAAAACTGTAAAGCCTTCTCTATAACTATAATAGATAAATATCATTGTAAACCACAAACCAATCAAGAGACGGTGTACATTAGAGTTACATGGGAGAGTCCACATATTTGTCACATAATTTTGAATCATATTTTTGCAAAACAAATGATAGAGTTCAAGCTGAGGTTGCAATTGGCGAAAGATCATTGTGCCGTAGTAGTGCCTCAGGAGAAGGTTCACGCCCTCGGAATTCTATGAAAACCTGAAAATGAAAAATAAAAGTTAGGGGAGTTGGGATTATAAAAGCTTCACACAACAGGAGAAATACCAGAAGGCATATACAAGTAGATCATGTCTAACCTCAAGTGGTGATTTTCCACCTCCAAGAGCAAGAATGGTCTCTCGGAACCTGTGACCAGTTTCCTTTACAGCCTGTTGCAAGAATTGATTCTCAGTATCCATTTTAGTAAAACCACTATCAATATTAAGAGATTGATCTGTTCCTTCAAAAGATCAGATGGATGCATTATAAACGTGCAAACCACGGATAAAAGTAGCATCAATACAATATTGGGAATAAAATGCAAAATTAGGCACAACATGAGAAAACAAAGTTTAACATGAATAATGAAAACAAGTTTGTACCCTTCTTATGTATTCAAAGTTGCTAACAAGGTCACTCCAATGATAAAACCGTAATACCCCCAAATACACAACCATCATTACTCCTATTTTCTTTTTATCTACTAATTTCCCCAAAGAAACTCGTCTATTTGAGCCTGAAAGCTACTTTATATACGTTTGTGTGTTCACTTTTATACCTAAAAATAACAAATGTTAGGGGACATTGCTATAATTCACTGTCTCAAATCACATTGCTAATTGGCTAGCTTGTGAAAAAAGAAAAAAAAAAAAAAACTCCATTGAAAGGCCTTCCCCTAAATGCAGTGGATTAATATATTTGTTTGTAATGAGAACCATAGAACTGAAATGTTAAGCTATCAAATTCAAAATAACAAACAGAAGCAAATAAAGTTGTGTTACATGGAATACAATGATTCATTTGGAAAACATATATGAGAAAATATCATTAAATAATTAATAGAGATAAATACAGCAGTTACCATGATCATAATTGTAGCATCCACAGAATAGTTACAAGACATAAGATTGAAATTGAAAAATAAATAAATAAAAGAACCCAAACAATGCCATAAGTTTGTAGTCATACCTTGTCATTTTCCAACCCGGCATCTTCAAATGCTGAAAAAGCATCAGCTGATAAGACCTCTGCCCACTGCAAAATTGACATGAATTTAGAAAGAAAATTAAGGGTAGAGGAACAGTCTTCTTTTGGGGTATATATATATATGGAGAGAGAGAGAGAGAGAGAGATTGGCAATACACACACACACACACACACCAAATGGACAATTCAAAATAGAGATAAATTTTCATTCATCACTAAATAGATTGGCATGTCTACAGAATGACCAAGATTTTCTATATAAATATCACTCTCCAAATAATGTTGTAATAGTAATTACCTATGGAACTTACAAACTCCAAAATGGTAAAGAGAAATCAAGGAGGAGAGTATCAAATCTTAAAGCAGCATGGTTTCTAGAAGGTCCAATATTTAAATTTGCCGGTTGTTAATACACCATAACCACATAAAGTGAACAAGGTTTATCCAGTCAACCAAACTAGATTGTTCAGATCTACTCCCCTAGTCCCCTTGGTTAATGTTCCAGTCAGTTTCAATGAAGAAAATATGAACATGCACTTCCTTATCTCCTACTATACCACTATGTTTTCTGATCCATATGAACTAATATGTTGATTTCACCTAAATGAATCAAACCTAAATGCATTTCAGGGAAATTTGTGAATGATATCCAGCTCCATGAAGCAAGTTAATGACCAGTAACTCTTAAGGTTACAAAAACCACTAAAATAGTGCTCTAATATATTTTTACTACCTTTTACTAGATAAAGTAGATTCTTATTGTATTTCATAATGTGCATAATAATCATACATTACAGCTAAACAAACAATGGCAAGCACAATAAAGATAATGTCAATAAGTTAACGATACCAATCATATCTGAAACCTATTTAGGTTTGCAAAATTAAAGTTGTTGCACTTTACAATCATAATGGTAATGGCAATACACTATGATCTTTCACAATCATGTTTAAGACTGAGAAGCAGCTAGAAAACACAAATGTCAAAAGATACCATGTAACCATGTGAGAATAGTAATATTAATAAGTCTACCTTGTAACTATAGTATCCTCCCGCATATCCACCTGGTATGCAGAAAAGCAAAGAAATGAATTATATAACCGTCGAGAATTAGCAGAAACATAATGGAAAGCAACAATAAGATATACCATGAGTACTGACCTGCAAAAATATGGCTGAAACTACAAAGGAACCTATCCTCTGGCAACACTGGGATGACTTGTGTTTTCTTACCAACTCTTTGATCAACATCATAAATAGTTTCTGACCCACCAGGAATATACTTTGTATGTAGCTCCAGATCCACACTTGCAAATCGTATCTACAAAATAATTATAATGCAATGGTTACTTGTCATACACTTCTTTTTTCTTTTACTTTTGATCTGTAACAAGTCAGTTTGATTACATTAAGAGATATACAAACTCACACCCTACAGATAAATTGAACGGACCAAGCCTTACAATGAGACTAAGGCATCACAAGAAAGAAGATGACAAAACAAAAAAGGGCTTGTACTTGTTTCTGTAAGGTTGGAATTAGGTCATGTTCCTCCAGGTATTAGAAGGACCTGACAACTGTACTTTTTCTTTTACACTTTTCTTAATAAATTTGAGGTTGCTGATAAAAAGAAATCAAAATATGGCAAGCCAACCCCAAGAGATTACCTATACATATTGTATACTAAAATTTCCAATACAATATTAATCTAACTATTAATCAATTTAATCTTCTATCCTTACTCATTAAGCTATGCTAATTGCCATGAAAGCAAGTATAGACAAATAGTCACATTCCTAGTTCAATGGACCATATTTTGCAGTCCTAATTGACAAAGCACCTTATATAGGTTCTAAATAATGGTAACTTTCATTAGAGAATTGAAAAGATTACAGGCTTACCACCCACAAAATGGATGGAAAAAGAAAATCAAGAACTTACAAACAGGCCCAAAACAAAGCCTCCCTAGTAACTTCTTGCTTAGCTAAAGTGTCAGACATTCCATTTGCTGACCTTCTTACCCATTTAAAATGCACCCCAATCTCCCTTGCTAAGCTAATAATCTCTCTTAGAGGCTGTCTAAGAGACCACACTCCTAGGTTTCCAGCTTGCATCCACCCTATTACCAGCTTGGAGTCTCCTTCCACTTCTAATTGCTGCATTCCCCATTGTTTTGCCAGTTTCAAACCTTGAAGCAAGGCCATTACTTCTACCCTTAATGAATCTCCAACCCCAATTGGGCCCGAGTAAAGGGCCAAGACTTTTCCTTCCTCGTTTCTATACACACCCCCAACTCCCGACTGACCTAGATTACCCAAGGAGCTTCCATCAAAGTTTAGCTTCGCCTTGAACTGAGGCAGTGGTACCCAACATTCTTGTACCACAGGGGAGGAAGGCAAGGACACAGCTATAGCACTCCAATTTCTAATTAAGTCAGCTGAGGAGAAGTCCTTGAAGAGATGATGTACTTACAGCCAGTGCATAACCTCAACCTCCACAAGTGCTTCCTTGGAATTTTCTTGCCCCAGGAAGATACTATTGTTTCTCTCTTCCCAAATTGTCCATAGGATGGCTGTTCTTGTTATTCTCCACATTACCCTGCCCCTTTTCCTTGGTTGTCGAAAGAAGCTAGAGTCAAAAAGGTTCAGCACACCCGGGGGGGGTGTTCCATCTATAACCAAACAAAGAAGAGAACCAATCCCACAAATAATAAGAAAAAGGACAAGAAATCAAAAGATGAGTCGCTGTCTCACCATTTCTTAAGCAAAGGTAACAGACATGTGGGCAAAGGCTCCAGTCTGGCCTTTTTCTTTGAAGTACATTGTGAACAACCCTATTCAGTTCTAGGTTAAAGTAGAAAAGAAGAGGAAGAAGAGGAAGCAGAAGAGAAGAAGAAGAAGGAGAAGAAGGGTTCGGCCAGTAGAGGGAAAAAATTGACCCTCTCAAATAGATAAACCTAAAAGACCAAATTACCCATGTTTTGTGAACTCTAACACTCCCCCTCAAGCTGGAGAGTATATGTCATATAGTCCCAGCTTGTCACAAATATAATCTACTCTGCCCCGAGACAATCCCTTTGTAAAGAGATCTACCCACTGATTTCCCAAGCTCACATGAGATGTGGTTATCACTCCATTGGTCACTTTCTCTCTTACAAAGTGACAATCGACCTCAATATGCTTGGTTCTCTCATGGAAGATTGGATTAGAAGAGATGTGCACAACTGCTTGATTATCACAATATAGTCTCATGGGTTTGTCAACTGAGAAGCCCATCTCTTGTAGCAAGTTCTTCAACCATACCAGTTCACATGTGGTATGAGCCATAGCCCTGTACTCAGCTTCTACACTACTCCTTGCCACCATTGTTTGTTTCTTACTCTTCCAAGTTACAAGATTGCCACCAAGGAAGCTACAATACCTTGTAGTTGATCTCCTTTCTGATACAGAACCAGCCCAATCAGCATCTGTATATCCTACTATCTCAAGAGTCCCTCCATTTTTGTATAGCAAACCACGACCTGGAGCACCCTTCAGGTACCTAACAATCCTCAGAACTGCTTCCCAATGAGGAATCCAAGGATGTTGCATAAACTAACTCACCATACTCACAACAAATGATATATCTGGCTAGGTAATAGTCAGATAATTCAACTTTTCCACCAACCTCCTGTATCTTCCAGGATCATCAAACTCTTCACCTGCATCAACACTCAACTTGACATTCAATTCCATAGGAGTCTCGGCACCTAACAGTCCTGTTTCTTCAAGTAGGTCAAGAACATATTTTCTTTGACATAAGTTAATTCTATGTCTTGACCTTGCAACTTCTATTCCCAGGAAGTACTTCAACTTACCCAAATCTTTCGTATTGAAGCGGTCCTGTAAGAATTTCTTCAACCTGTCAATCCCATTACTATCACTCCTAGTTATGACAATATCGTCCACATACACCACTAGCAAGATTTTCCCATCCATTGAGTCATGGCTGAACACAGAATGGTCTACCTGGCACTGTTTCATCCCAAAGTTCTTCACTACTTCATTGGACCTGCCAAACCAAGCACATGGAGATTGTTTCAATCCATAAATTGCCTTTTTGGGTCTACAAACCTTACCATCCTCCCCCTAAGCAACAAACCCTGGTGGTTGCTCCATATACACCTCCTCAAGGAGATCACCATGCAAGAAAGGATTTTTTATGTCAAGTTGCAAAAGAGGCAAATCATACATAGCAGCTAATGATATCAACACCCGAACGGAACTAATTTTATCCACAAGAGAAAATGTCTCCATATAGTCCACACCATATAACTAAGAGGCAAATCATACATAGTAGCTAATGATATCATTGAACCTGCCAAACCAAGCACATGGAGATTGTTTCAATCCATAAATTGCCTTTTTAGGTCTACAAACCTTACCATCCTCCCCCTAAGCAACAAACCCTGGTGGTTGCTCCATATACACCTCCTCAAGGAGATCATCATGCAAGAAGGCATTTTTTATGTCAAGTTGCAAAAGAGGCAAATCATACATAGCAGCTAATGATATCAACATCCGAACGGAACTAATTTTATCCACAAGAGAAAATGTCTCCATATAGTCCACACCATACAACTAAGAATAGCCCTTGGCCACTCACCTGACCTTCAATCGTTCCACACTACCATCTAGAAGATACTTCACTATGTAGACCCACTTACACCCAACAACATGCTTACCAAGAGGAAGAGTAGTGAGTTCCCACGTATGATTGTGTTGTAGAGCAGACAGTTCCTCTTCCATTGCTTGCCGCCACCCTAGGGAGGTAAGGGCTTCCTGGACAGTCTTGGGAATGGAGACAGATGATAGCAATGATATAAAGTTGCGATGAGAAGCAAAAAGGTGAGCAACTGAAACATAGTGTGAAATAGGATGAGAAGTACAAGTACGTTTACCTTTCCATAGGGCAATAGGAAGATAAAGGTCCGAGGGAGAAGATGCGACCATAGGATCTGTCAACAAGGGTTGAATTGGAGGAGGGGCCGGTGTTCTTCTGTGAATATACACTTGTCTGATTGGTGGCCTCTCAGTAGTAAATGGCACGAGAGGGGGATCCGCAACTGGAATAGGAACCACGGGAAGGGGATCCTCAACAAGGACAGGAAGAGGACCCGAATGGTAGTCATCTTGGCTACCGGGGCAAAGGTCTCCAAGTAATCTATGCCATAAGTCTGTGTGAACCCTTTTGCAACTAACCGAGTCTTATACCTCTCAATGGAGCCATCTGCATTATGCTTCACCGTAAATACCCATCTGCATCCAACTGGTTTCTTTCCTTTGGGCAGATCAACTACCTCCAAGGTGTTATTTTTCAACAGGGCATCCATCTCAACCTGCATTGCATCTTTCCATTCCGGGACGGATAGGGCTTCTTGCACTATTCTTGGAGTAGGGACATTGAAAATGGAACTAAGGTAGGACCTGTAGGTAGGAGATAGGCGATCATAGGATAAGAACTGGGAAATACAGTGGGCTGTATTTCACACCTGGTCAAGGTCATCTGTAGGAGGTGAAATGGTAACAATAGAGGAAGTCTCTGTGGGCCCCGGGACTGTAATACCTGGACTTGGAGCTGCAGATGAGATTGGAGCTGGCCTGGACTGCTGATGATCGGGATCAACCTGCCTGCACCGCCTGTGATAGACCCTCAACTCCTGATCCCTCTGGCCACCCTCACCATTGCATCTCTCCCTCAACTCCTGATCCCTCTGACCACCCTCACCATTGCAGCTCTCATCACCCAATGGAATAGGTAAAGGAACTACCCCACTCTCACTGCTCTCCCCCTGAAGACAAGGACTCAAACCCCCACTCTCACTGCTCTCCCCCTGAGGAGAAACCCGAGGATAATAGGGTGTCCCCTCAAAGAAAGTGACATCCTGGAGACAAACTTCCTCCCTAAGACAGGATCATAGCAGCAATAACCCTTTTGAGTTTGTGCATAACCAAGGAAAATGCATTTGGAGGCCTTAGGTTCGAACTTGGAGTGATGGGGTCCGAGAAGCTGAACAAAGCAGGTACAACCGAATGTTTTAAGGGGAATAGAAAACAACTCTTCACTTGGGTATAGAAGGGAAAAAGGAAATCTCATATCAAGGACCCGGGAAGGGACCCGATTAATAAGATATACCGTCGTGAGGATAGCATCACCCCAGAAGCGAATAGGAACATTGGAAGTAAACATGAGACTTCTAGCCACTTCCAAGATGTGCCTATTCTTCCTTTCTGCAACTCCATTCTGCTGAGGTGTATGAGGGCAAGAGCTTTGGTGGATAACCCCATGATTGAGAAGGTAAGATGTCAATGGTTTAGCAAAGTATTCCTTTGCGCTATCAGATCTGAGAACTTTAATCTTGGCATCAAATTGGGTTATGATCATTTGGTGAAAGTTTTGGGTCAGGGCAGGTACCTCATCTCGTGAACGCATGAGATAAACCCAGGAAAAACGGGTATGGTCATCTACAAATAACAAGAAATATCTGTACCCACCCATGGAAGGGATGTGATAAGGCCCCCAAACATCAATATGCACAATATCAAAAAAAATTATTACTCCTTTTATTGCTCAATAAATAAGGCTTTCTACAATGCTTAGCAAACTCACAACTTTCACACTACAACTGAGACAACTCAACAGACTCAAATAAAGCTGGAAACAGACTCTTTAGAGATCGAAAGGACAAATGACCTAATCGGTTATGCCAAAGCATAACCGGACTCACTCTGAGAAACAAAAGACACCTTCTCTACCGACTCTTCCTGATGGAACCTCTCCCCGAGCAGATAGATCCCATTCGTCTCACGGCCAGTCCCAATCACCTTCTTCGTCTCCAAGTCCTGAAAAACACATCGGTCAGGGAAGAAGGTTACTGAGCAGTTCATATGCTTGGTAATACTACTGACTGAAAGAAAGTTAGTGTCAAGCTTAGGAACATGCAAAACAGATGACAGGGAGATAGTATCTAATAACTTGATGTCACCCTTCCCAGAAATAGGAACCAGGGAGCCATCAGCAATAGACACTTTATCCCTACCAGAAGACAAATAGTAAGTGGTGAACAGTGAAGGCAAGCTAGTCATGTGGTCGGATGCACCTGAATCTATTACCCAACAAGGTTCAGTAGTACCTGGAGCTGAGGCATGGTAGGCTGAAGCTCGAGTAACTGAATGTGCGAAGGCAGATGTGGCAGGAGCTGATGGTGACTGCGGTGGCTGAGCTGAATTTCCAACTTCCTTTTCTAACTGTATTAGGGCAGCCCGAACTGCAGCTAAGGTCTCTAAAGGTGTTCCTCTTGTGCCAGAGGAGGATGCTGAATCAGTGTTCATGGCCACATGAGCAGTTCCCTTCTTGCTTCTCAACTTCGCAGGAACCAAGTGAGGATTCAGTTTCCAACATGATTCTTTTGTATGTTTGGGTTTCTTACAATGTTCACATACCACATCCTTCTTGTCTTCCTTCCTCCTATCCTTCTCTGAATCACTTCCTGATTTGGGTGTGACCACTACAAAAGCTGGTGTGAGGGGTTGAGGCTGCATCATAACTTTCCTTCTAGTCTCTTCACTATGTACGAATGAGTATGCCTGAGAGAGAGTCACATTGTCTCTAGTCAAAATCTGTTGCCGCACAATATCATACTTTGAGTTTAGGCCAGCCAGAAACTCAAACACCCGGTTTGTCTCGACCTGCTTTCTATATATTTGTGCATCTTTGGGACTCTCCCACTCAAGAGTCTCCAAGTGATCAATTTCACACCACAGGGACTGCAAGGTAGAAAAATATACTAAAACTGGTTTCTCTCCTTGTTTAAGATTTTTCACTTCACATTTCAATTCATATGCTCTGGCAACATTAAGGGGTTGGGAATAAGTTTCTTTCATCACCTCCCATATCTCCTTATCTGTCTTTGCCCACAAGTAATTGCGGCTAATATGAGGCTGCATAGAATTACACAGCCATGTCATAACCAAGTAGTTTTCTTGGATCCACTTGGTATACGTAGGGTCTCTCTTGGGGGGTTCTTTCACATCTCCCAAGAGGTACCCTAATTTACCTCTTCCCCCAATAGCCATCATGGCTGATTGGGCCCATTCCAAATAGTTTGATCCATCAAACTTTACGGTAGTAATCTGACCACCCGTCTCAGAAACACCACCATAACTGATGTTCCCAAAGCTGCCCTCTGTCTGATTTTTAAACTCCATCTCGGTCAAGTCTCAAAAAACAGCACTTAGACTACCAACCACAATCAACAACAGTGTAGAACTGATCTGTATTCACAGTGTATGTGCACAAAACTGAGATAACTCTGATCTGAAACCAACTAGCAAACACAACAGCAGCTGTCCGTAGGGTTCTCACCCCTTAAGAGAGTTTGAAAACCCCAAAAGACTCTGAAAACAGCTTAGAAATAAGTCTGATATGCTTGGCAGAATTAGGGTTTGAATCAGTCCTTAGAGTGAACAGTTCCGTTGCACAATCCAATCAGTACCGTATAGATAGACTTGCAGTAGGGTTAATATGAAACCCTAGAATCTGATCAATGCTAACAATAAACTTGAGGACAGCTCTAGGTAGATCGTAAGGTTCAGTCTAACACTAGGGCTTGCCGCAAGATCACTTTCAAACCCTAGAGCAAAGAGAAACAAGGCTGAGACAGTTCAGCCCAACAATAGGGTTTGCTGTAAAACCCTAGAGAATCGAAGGGAGAAAACACTAGAATAGTTCGGCCTCCCTCTCCAGATAGGTCCAACCTATCTTCTCCGATAGAACTTCTCTTAGAAAATAAATAACTTACAAGGAAAAATTGTTTGCTGCCTTCTAAGGTTACCCAAACCCTAGTCTTCTCTGATCCTTCCTGACCACCAACACTCTGCAACCATAATAAGCTTCTAACAGCTGCTAGCACTTCTGGCAATCTCCAAGAATCAGTCTGCGAACTCCACCTCTTCAGCTTCTAGTCCTAGGAGATTCTCATGTGGTCGGCTGGTATTAGACTCACATGAGAAACCCTAACTTTGCTCTGATACCATGTAGTTGTTCAAGACTGCTATCAGTCTTGAACACTAAGAAATTTCAGGTTCGAAAAGAAGAGAAAGTGAAGAGGAAAGAGGAGAAAGAGTAGAGAGAGAGCAGTAGAACACAAACTTTGAAAGGAATGACAGAATCTGAATTATTCTGCCGCCGCCACTTCTATTAATATTTATAGGTTATGCTAGTTACATGAAAGGACACATCTGCCCTTGGTATTTACATAACACAATAATATAAAACTGAAAAATAAATAACAACTAGAACAACAGTAGCTAACCCTAGGATGACTAGGAACATTCTGCCCTATGGACAGAGTGGGACCACAGCTGTGGGGCCCACATCAGTGTTCTCTACAAAAACATTTAACATATAAATAAATATTCATGAGTTGACGCATGTGCCAACACATGAGTCAAACTCAAGTATGAGAGTTGTCCTCCTTGGCAAGGCCTTACATAGATGAAGGCAAAGCCTTGATTCTCATTCCTAAGCAACGTGGGACTTAGGATAACACTCAATGGTAACACTCACTATTGAGTCTTGTTCCAAGTCCCACATTGCTCAAGAATGGGAATGAAGGTATTGCCTTCACCTATAAAAGGATAGGTAAGCCATGAATTAAATGAGGCCCACACTTTTTGTGCCATAGGCCCAAAGCCTAGCCAAACCCAACTTAGATTGGGCTTGTAAAATATTTTTTTAATGTATATATTATATATTATATGTTATTTAATTTAAAAATTTATGAATAACAAAATTTTTATCATAAGATGCCATGGGCTCAAAGTCATTAAAAATTAAAGCCAGGAAGCCAGGCCTATGGTGTGGGTCGGCCCAGGCCTGGGCCTAGGCTGATGCCCTTATCATTGGTCCTAAACCTGGCCCAAATCCAACCTGTGCCTGGCCCAGCCTATGATCATCCCTAGCAATTAATTGTTTAAACCTCCCAAATTATGACACAAAATAGAAGTGTTTGGTGTGGGATTTGGGTTTGAGAAGGCCCTTGAGGGACACAGGACACTGAAACAACCAAGCTGATTCCCCTGTTGAAACTACTTCAGGAAGTCAATCTATCTCTAAAGGGAAATGATGAAAAGGTTTGGGCACCAACCACAAAGGGCAATTTCACTTGTGTCTTTCTTTAAGACTTTTGACCCACCTTCAAAGAAGATGGAAGTTCTAGGCTCTTTCTCCTCGTGTGTGTGTCCTTTATTGAAAAAGTGGGCAAAGTACTAATCACCTTTTGTTGCATCACTCCTATACCTCTAGGTTGTGGCAGCTCACTCTCAGGCTGTTTGGAAAAACTTGGAGAGCTCTTGCTGAAGTAGCTGATTCGTTTAATTCAGATTGGCGGGGAAGGGGCAGTAAAAGGCAAAAAATTCTGTGGCATTGTTTGTGCGAGTCAATGTTGTGGGGGCTTGGAGTGAAAGAAATGCAAGGATCTTTTAAGAAAAGTATAGGGATGTGGAGGAAAGGTTTGACCTGATAAAGATTTAAGGCTGCTCACTGGGCTGTTATGTGTGAAGACTTCAAAGGTGTCTCATTAAATGATCTGTTAAGGGAGTGGCACGTTGTAGCTGAATTTCAGGCTGCAAAGCATCAGGGTGACTGAGTGGTCCCCTCCTTCAGAAGGTGTAGTAGTCAAGCTGAATTTCAATGGTTGCTGTTTTAGGAACCCAGGAGCTTCTGGAGTAGGGGGTGTGGCCAGTAGGGCTGCAAATAAGTCAGATCAGATCCAATTTGAATCTGAATTCAATTCAGTGAGAGCCGGATTCAGATATCTCCCTTGATCCTAACAAATCGGATTGAATCAGAAAAAGTCGACCCGCTTAGTTAACAGATCGAATTCAAATATACTCCGATCTAATCCATTACTTATGAAATATTATATATTACTATATTCCATAATAATATAATATATTATTTATATTATTATATCATGTTTTTTACTATAATCCAAATCAAACTGGATATCCAATAAGATATTTGGATTTGAATTCAAATTGGTCAGATTTCTTATCAAATTGGATCGGATATACCCTTTACCAAATCCGATGTGATCCATTTGCAGCCCTAATGACCAGGGATAATGGGGGTAATGTAATTCTAAGTTTCTTTGGTCCAGTGGGTATTGGAAATTCTTTGAGAGCAGAGCTGATGGCTTTGATTCAAGGACTAAAATTGCTGGTGCAGCAAGAAGTGAGAAATGTGCAAGTGGAAGGTGACTGTCAAACAGTCATAAGCTGGATGAGGGCAAATGATCAAGTGCAGTGCCACTTTGAATGCTTCGTTCAGTTGGACACCAAGAAGCTCCAATAGACTGGCTGACTCTTTAGCAAGAGCAGGTGTTGGTAGGGAAAGTCTATCTTGGGTATGCCCTAGGCCGGGTGGGGAGCTGTAATTTATAAACTTGTTTTGTGCAAAGACTCTCTGTAGTTCTCCTTCTGTTTTTTATGGCTGAATGTAGTATTCCGTTTTGTATGTGTGTATTGTTTTTTCTTTCCCTTTTGAATGGCAATATAAAAGGAAAATGCATAAAATGAGAAATAAAAATTTATGTCTATCAAACCATTTTCAGAAGAGGATAAACAAATGGAACTAACAATGAAAACAGCACCCAAACATATCTTCACTTAGAAAACTGAAAAGAAAAAACACAATAACATTCATGCCAAAAAGTACATCAACTTCATGTGTAAAAAAGAAAAAGGGAAGGAAAAGTAACTGTCTAAATATATAATACGAACAAAATAAATGAGGATGCTTCATCAGTATGTTAAACTAACCTGACGAAGGCTTAGTGAACCTGCACGGAAGGTCCTTGCTGCAAGGAGCTTCTTATACACTTCTTCAGGAAGACTCTCTCCAGCTTCATAGTGTTTTGCAATGCTCATCAGTGTATCCCTAGAATATGATTTAAGAAAAATGAAGTGACCAAAGTGCATGCTTGCAGAAAGATGTCTTACACAGGCTTTTTTAAATTTTAAAGTACAAAACATAACTAAGTAATCAATCCTCAAAACGGGCAGATGCATAGTTGATTAACAGCTAGATATAAGCAAGTCATAGGAGAACCTACACCATGTAGCTTAACTAACCTCAAAGTTCTTATGAAATTATAGGTATAAAGCTTTTCCAACTTTTAATTCTTTTCTATTAAACATAAGGGGTTTCCACTTAAAAAATCCCAGGCATCTGGCAAGCTGAAAAATAACTATACTATCACTTGATCCAGGAATAGCTTCATGCTAGTACCTAGCCAAACACAGCCTAATATACTTTGATTCAAAAGCACAAATATGCACATAATGCTCGTGTCAAAGAGTGAGGAAGTAAAAGATTATAGGAATGGAATAAATGCCAAAATCAAAAGCTTGTAATTTCATAATCTTATCCATTTTATCTGTTACTGATCAAAAAACTCGTCCATTTTATCACATGAAAAATTTTTGTTAGATTATATCACCTGTGATAGCACCAATTTTCCATAAATTGTGAAGGTAATTCGACAGCATCCCATTCGATCCCCCGAATTCCAGAACATAGGCCTTCATCTTGCTTGGTGAGCATATGCTGAAGTGCATGGCCAAATTCATGAAAGACAGTCTCGACCTACAAATAGTTCAACCAATCAACATAAAAGTTTGGGTAAGTTACAGATAGCCACTGTACTTAGGAGTTGGTATCACTTGGTCTCCCGAACCTATTAATATGGTTGATGGTGAAAGTAAATTACTAAACTGCCCACTCAAGATTCCATGGGCTGACCGCAACACATATCAAAACGATGAAAATAACCAGTCCAAAGCACATTGTTTCTAAAAGCACTAAGAAACCAATCATTCTCAAGGTGTTCTCAAGATGAACTTTGTTGAAAGAAAGTTGAGAGAAACATGTGAGAGTTAGGAATTTAGAAAAACTAAGTTAAAAGGGCAAAATGGTCTCATAAAATAACATAAGGGTAGTTTGGGTTTTAACAGAACATTCCATGAAGTTAACTGATGGAATGCACATTCCATCAGTTATAATGGAACATTTCTTTGAGTTGCTGATCAATATATATCCAGTAAAATTTCATGCTGCTAAGTGCTATCCATGGAAGTGGAAATGGAAATATGTTGTGAAAACTATCTCTTGTATTCTACATAGTGCTGGTAGTGTTCATTGGGGAATATGTCAATTCTGACAAAATTTCATGTCGCTACCCATGGAAATAAAAATATGTCGTGTAAATGTTCGGGAATTTAGGGACATTTTAAACCATGATGTACAAAATTATAAGGGATTTGTACAGGTGGTCAGGTGCCACTTGGAGTTTTGAAGAACTATTCTTTAAGATCCGGAAACAAGTATCATTTGAACAAATATGATTAGTATGAAAGGTTTTACCTCACGGAAAGTCATTAGACTTGGCTTGTCTCCAACTGGAGGTGTTTGATTACAAACCATGTGGGCAACAGGCAATCTAGAAGAGACACCATCACGTGAAAGTGCACGACTTCGAGCAATAACTTCATCCATCCATGCTCCACCACGTTTTTCAGAAGGACGGGAATATGGATCAAAATAGAAGTATGCAATGGGATTTCCTGAGGAATCTTTAACACGATAAAATCTTACATCATTATTCCAAACCTGGACAAATATGACACAACATTATCAAGATGTTATTTTGATTGTAAAAGCATCAA
This sequence comes from Nelumbo nucifera, assembly GCF_055504915.1. Taxonomy (NCBI): domain Eukaryota; kingdom Viridiplantae; phylum Streptophyta; class Magnoliopsida; order Proteales; family Nelumbonaceae; genus Nelumbo; species Nelumbo nucifera. Next base: position 100,824,725 of record NC_142649.1, read on the forward strand.
AGTCAAGGAAATGAAGCAATGGAATAGATATTACTGGAGCAAGGCCATCAGCTGGCTCAATTTCGATCTCAAACAGCTTCTTTGCAAGACCAAAAAGGCCGTCCATCACCTTTGGTAATGAGAAGAATGGACGCAATTCTTCCTATGGAGTAAAAAGCAGGTTAAAACAATAGATAAACTTCATAGCTAAGCAAGTTGTACTGCAAGAAACTAAAACATAGTGCTCATGCAATCTGCTAGAAGTCAATATATTACAAGCTAAAACTATATATGTCGATTCATATATGTTTATCTAACTCACATGGATCAATTTAGTGGGACAACTTACAAGGGGCATACTTTTTTCACTTCTGACTTAACAATGCAATAAAGGACAGGAGATCAACAAGGTGGATTGAATTAACTCTCTCTTTTTCTCTTTATTGCTCGTTCCCTTTTTCTTCTCTTTTATACCTACATATCTTGTAATTGAACACAGACCCCATACAACCTCAAACTTGTTCACAGATTAGAGAACAATATGGAAGACTACCGTGTTGCCTCCATTCCATATTGGGTAAGCAGAAAAGAAGGAATAAGCACCTCTTCTAGATTCACAGGTGGCCTAATACATAGCTCAGCCATTAAAAGATTGTCTTTTTGGAATTTATTACCTCTCTAACTTTACTTGAATCACTTCTGATTTCAACCTTGAACAACACTGCAATGATCACCAGATACATCAATAGCACATTAACAAGTGAACAGATGATGACCATAGTTGTCAAGGTGATGCCTAGGCAACAAGGCGCCCTTGGAGGCTTGCCTCGCCCAATCGCCAAGCAGTTTTGTATACTGTGTAATAAAATATTTTTTGTGTTTATAAACTAATTTATTTTTATTATTTTCTTATTTGTTAGGGTTTAATCAACACAAACATTGCTAACTGCTGTATTGAACCCTCAAAGACTTCAAAATCTTAACCAAAATCTTCCTATAACAAAAATAGGGGTTCAGCCCCTATATTTTTTGAATTTTCTTTTCCATCTTCTTTTTCTTCTCATAAATATGTTTATTTTCTAGACTTAAATATGAAGTTTATAATTTTCTTATGGAAATTATGGATAGTTATTAAAGAAAGATGGTTATGGAACCTAGGAAACTACCCTGGAATATGTGGTTTTTACTTAAAAAAATCCATCGCCTAGGCAACTAGGCGATAAGGCACCCCTTATCGCCTAGCCTCACCTTGGCACCTAGAAAACTATGATGATGGCAATCCTCATTCCATACTTCTTTCCCAAGTCTGACTTCTTTCTAAAATGTAAAGTGTAATCACCTTTTCAAAAAGTATCTCAAACTCTCAGCTTGATCAAGTATATTTGCCAACCTCTCAACCAAATAACCTTTTTTCAATGATCTAATCAAAATGATGCACCAAACTAACAAGTAAACAGGATTCCTGGGCTAGCTCCATGTTAATTGAAGCCCAAAATGCCAAAAATTAGAGGAAAGTCTACAATAACTTGACTGTGAAAACTGGTAATGTTGTCTGAAAGTTCTGAATCCATGTACTCCTACCCATTGTTCCTGCAGTCTTAGTTGCAATTAACTATATTATTCCCAAAGAAAGTGGAAAAAATCATTAAAAGGCACTCTCCCAGACCCAGGTGCAGAAAATTACTCTTCAAAATTCAGAAGTAGAAGAGCAAAGATGAGTAACCAGTTGCACATTGAAGAGGTAAAAATGAACTAGAATCAAAGAATTTCACTCAACAAATGCATGCAAGGGCATGAAATCTCATCAATAACCAAATAGATATAGGGCTATTTGATAACTGCTGAAAGAAAAATGCCAAAAATATTCCAAACTTAAAAATGGCTTAATGGTATACAATAAAACTTATAGGGGTAAAATAATCACCTCAATGTTTGTTCTTCATAATTGACCAATTAAGGTCTTGAGTTGCTGAATTTTTGAATTTACCATTTTTAAAAGAGGAATCTTTTCAGCTCCTATTTACCTTAACCAGATTTACTATATCAAAGTTGCACATTCAGAAAGGAATAAAAAGGTTGATAATGCAAAGCATATACATTCCTATTTTCACATAACTGCTAGAAAGTGAAGATTATTTCTAACTCAGTAACTCAACATAAAAACAATAACATAAAAGTTCCTATGCATTAAGATCAGGCAAAACTATGATAAACTTAATGTAAGATAGGTATAGAACTAGAATCTAAATTAAATAATAGAAATCCCTACCTCATTTATGTCATACTTTGACTCACGAAGTCTCTCACTCCAGAAGTTTATGTCCCAGTGACTCAAACCATTAGCTTCTATAGCACCCTGGTCTTTGGAGAATTTCTTAAGGTCTTCCATATCTACAAAGATTAAATAGATATTTGGGTCATTAAACCTAATAAACTGTCATAAAAAAAAAAGAAAAAAAAACCTTCCATCCTAAGAATGATAAGGTGCAGAGAAAATAAATTATGAAACACTCTGTACATAAGAAGTGGATTAATCAGGAAACTATAAGAATATAATAATACTGAAATCATTCCAAAGGCTAAGTCATACATAATTTACATTACTTTTTATATAATCTAATGGTTTCCATCTTGCATAGGTGATAAAATTTAAATAGTTACATGCTTACACCATCAACCTTTGAACATTCATATAAGTTTGGCTCTACATTTTTTTTTTTTTTTTGATGAATGAGTGAAGAAATTTATTAATCAGAAAATGTGAGAATTACAAACATCCCAAGGAGAGGCACAAGGTGCGACCTCTCTAAGAAATTAAATACAGCTATTCAAACTCAATTAGAACATGTCACAAAGTAGCTCATTAAAGACAGTCCCGAGAAGCCCCTTGTTTGGCTAGTGAATCCACTACAACATTTGCTGATCTGCCCACCCACTGAACACTAACTCTCATATTGCTAGTTAGCCATTCACTTTTTTGAAAAGATCTCTATAACCACAAATGATATGAGTCCGGATTCAAGAGCCACCCCACCACCACCTGAGAATCACCTTCAATTATTAAATTCCCCATCCCAAGCTGGTTCGCAATCTGGATTCCTTGAACAACAGCTAGTACTTCTCCCCTTGTAGAGTCACCCACTCCCATAGGTCCTGAGAATAAGGAAATAATATTTCTGTCCTTATTTCTTAGAACCCCTCCTTATACCCAAAGGGATTACCCTAACTTCTCCCATCAAAGTTCAGTTTAATTTAGTGACACCATTGGGGGAGGTGTCCAATTTACAACCCTTCTGTTCTTCCTAGTGGAGGTATTGGCCACTACTAGCCAATTTCTCCAAAGATCATCAAAAGTAAAATCAGCAAAACTGTTTAATGTTTTCAGCCAAAGTATTGCCCTTGTCAAAGTGCATTCCTTCAGCTCAGAGAGACTTCTTTCCTTTCCTAGGAATATTCTGGCATTTCTTTCATCCCAAATAGTCCACAGGAGAGAAGCTCTAATAGATTTCCACATAATTCTCCCTTTCCCCATGTGCCACCTAAAAGTAGACGGGTTAAACAACATAATTACATCAAATGGCAGGTACCACCTACATCCAAACAAATCAAATATCCAATTCCATAAAGCTGTAGCAAAAGGACAAGATATCAGTAAGTGGTAACAATCCTCATTCTGAGCTTTATAGAGAAAACACCAATTAGGGGATAAGACATAAGTAAGGTTTCTCCTTTTGCAGGTTTTCCAAAGTATTGATCTTACCATAGTAAACTTCAGAGTTAAAAGGTGTTACAACTTTGTGTATGGGGTTAGAGCTCCCACACTATTACATATTTCTGTCCCTCTTTACATTGCAGCCCAAAACAGTTGGTGCCTCAAAACCCCTTGTTTAGCAAGATAATCAGCTAGCCCATTTGCACTCCTAACCCATTTAAATTCAGCATCTACCTCCCTTGCGATCTTTTCCACTTCCCTTATCAATTGTTTGAAAGTCCATGGAGTAGTTCTATTGTTTTTAGCCCAAGAGATGATCACCTTGGAGTCCCTTTCAACCTCAACATGCCTCATTCCTAGTTGCTTACCTATCTTCAATCTTTGTAGCAATGCCATTAATTTAGCTTTTAGAGAGTTGCCCATGCCGATAGGTCCAGAGAACAATGCTACTATTCTACTTTCAGAATTTCTGATTACTCCCCCGATATCTGTCAGTCCCGGATTTCCAAAGGAGCTTCCATCAAAATTCAGTTTAATCCTGTTACCATCTGGAGGTTTCCATTCCATCCTTACTCTCTCTTTCACTCTTGAAGATTGCACTACTTCTGTCCAGGATCTTATAATGTCTATGACTGAGAACTCTTGAAAGATATGTAAGGATCATATCCAATGAGCTACTTTAACTTTAATTGTGTCGATTACCTCCTCCCTTGTTCTACTCTTATCCAAAAATATTCTGTTATTCCTTTCTTCCCATATTACCCAACAAATAGCTGCCCTTGTAGTTTTCGACATAACCTTCCCTCTTTTCTTTGATTGCCTCAAAAAGTCTCGGTTGAAAAGTCCTGCCACATCTTGAAGGGGAACCCACCTGCAACCAAAAAGAAAACAAAAAGAATCCCAAATGTGATGCACAAAGGAACAAGATAAAAATAGATGTGTCAATGTCTCACCACTTTCCTTACAAAGGAAGCACGTGTGAGGAGAAAGACAAGCAGAAGGCCTTCTTCTCTGCAGCATATCACAAGTATTAACCTTGCCAAGGAAAATTTCCCAACAGAAGGCTTGAATTTTTGGAGGAATAGGCTTACTCCAATTTTCTTTTACAGGAAAGTCCCCACCCGGGTTGCTAGGTGTGGCAAGAACACTAAAGAAGGAGGAACAAGAGAAGATGTCATTTGAGGAACCTTTCCAAATTCTAGAATCTTCCAAGGATGGGTCCAAATGAAATTGTCCTAACAGATCCAATAGTGATCATCTATAGACAAATAGAAACTAATTTTGTTGAGAATATAAATAGTGATCATCTATAGACAAATAGAAATCAATTGTGTTGCAAATATAAACAACAATGTTCTACGAAAGATACATACATCCACCGCTTTAAAACCTTGATAGTTGGACCAGTTCCCAGGAATCAGACTCTATAAAGTGATTCAATGTCTAACCTGGCACACACTAAAAGGTAGATAAAACTGCTAAGGTAGCGTTTGATAACACTTTTCTGATGTCTAAGGTCTAAAACTTTGCTTTTCAGATACCATTGGTGTTTGGGTTTAGGTCTAATTAGAGGATCTGAAACACAAATTCAGATCTGAATTGATAAGGCCTGGTTTCATGTTTTACCAGAATCAGACGCATTTCAGACGTGATAAAATGACATTAGTGCCCTCATTATTGTCATCTATTTAATAACAACAACAACAATAATCATGATGATGATGATAAAAATAATAATAATAATGATAGTAATATGCTTATTAATAATTTATTATTACTTAATAAATATTAATAATAATTATAACAAGAACAATAATAATAATTATTATTATATAATTATTAGAATAATAGTTATAATAATAACTATTATTATTAGTATAATAGACCTGGCAAGACCCAACCCAGTGTTTTAAAAGCGCAAGACGCAAAAAAAGTGCAAGGGCCAATTTGCGCCTGAGGCGCAAGGTGCAATGCGAGGCGCGTGCCTTTTTGAAGCAAGGTGCAAAATTACAAAAAAATGGTAAAAAATAAAAAAAGTCAGAAATTTCAAAAAAAATAAAAAATAAAAAAATATATATTAAACATAATGTTAATAAAAGTATAAACTTAAATTTTAAAATAAATGTTTTAAAAAACCTATTATCTAAAATTAAAATACATAAACATAACACGTAAAGCGTATTCAAATGAA